>NC_079168.1:44632932-44692932 GCF_947568905.1 Ostrea edulis | reverse complement strand
ACCCTCTTTAAGAGGGGACAAGCCCCTCTCGCACTCTTCCCCTCGTCGCATCGCGACTCGGCCGTCTATTTTCAGCAGCCGGACTAGTCACAAATCAGCAGGACTAGTAAATTATAGATTCTAGTAGTCCTTTTCACTAGTATAGTGAAAAAACTTAGTGTCAAAAACTGATTAAATCTTACACCTTTCATTATTTTGACAATTGCTGGAAAATATAAATATCTTTGACTGACGGCATTATGTATGCTGATGCACTGTCATAGTGATTGACTTTGGTACTGTTAATAGACAGTTTCTGCTTCATTCATCATTAGAAACTGGCCGAAAAGGAATTGTTGAATGATTTATTAGATAGGGAAACCAAAGTTGTTTTCATATTTCTGACTAAATCGGCATGTATCAAAAGGTAGAAGGGGGGGGGGGGGGGGGGGGGGGGGTTAAAAAATATACGATCCTCTCCCATGCGGACTTCGGACGTGGTTTGAGACAATGATATGATTTATGATTCAAACTTTTTTCCTTTGCGTAAATACTAATGCATTGAAAGACTTGTTATATAAAGATAATTGTCAGGAGCCTGTACATTTTTTTTTCAAATAAAGAGTGTAATTAATAGATGCAATGTATATGCTAAAACATTGAATATAATACTGACAAGATTATTTTTTGTTAGGTTAAGAATAACTTAAGGTAACCACGTGCTACGTACATATATGATATTCATTTAATTTAGAATAAAATAATGCAAATTGGATGCAAATGTAAATACAATGTTAAAATTGAATGAATATATATGGATTGCTCTACAATTCTTAGATACAATTACACTAATCGTCCTTCAAATCACAGCATCTGCCGCATCGAATTATCTACAATTGATTAAAACTTTCGGAAATAGTCAATTAAACTTTTCAAATAAAAATCATAGTGCACATTTGTTTAATAAAACTTTGAGCATACGGCGACATAAATTGGATTATTTTCATATTGAGTTCATGACATAGCTTTCTTGTTCATGACGTCGCATAAAGTAACATCAAAATGGCACAACGTTATCGTAAACTATACTGTATTTACATATGTATTATACATAAGTAAAGCTTTTTACGAAGACATCATAACCATTTTATGGAAGTATACACCATATGACAGAATTTTGAGGAATATCATTTAATTTGGACGCGGGGCCAAATTTGGACGCGGGGCCAAATTTGGCCCCAAACGTACCTTGTCCTTTGGGAAATAAGATATTTTTGCAAATTTCATTGACCTGCAAAATTGTCAAAAATTCATCTACAGCAAATACTGTTATTGTTCTTTTTTTCAAAAATTTATCCTGATTGTTGAATCCTGTGAAATTTGGTGGGGGTACTGCAGGTAAATGCTTCCTACATTGTAGTATGTACCCCATACCTTGATACAGTAGTGAGCCAAATGCCAGAGACTCTGCTGTAGCCCAGTCTAATCCTTTGCCATCCTTCATTCTCTCTATACGGCGGTCAACATGAGCCTTCTGCACATTGGGATGAACTTTCTACAATATAAATATAACAATTATCACCACATAACTGCTTTGTAAGCCTTGTCAACACCAGTCATTAAGTTTTATAGCCCCCGTGAATATATAGGTAGTCTGCATCACCAAAACAAATACGTCTCAAAAATATCATTACTTTTTAAAATATAATGAATTCAAACAAGCAATCTTTTCTAAGAAAATTGTGTTCCTTTATAAGAAATATTAATAAACTATGCTCCCCGACCCAATGACTACTCGAATCTAAAATTGCATATGTTGCCTATCTCCATACTCACGCATGCCTTAAAACATTTAGTGTTATATTACCATCACTTTTATATAAAATATATGTACTAAATCTCTGTATACAATTGTGTAATTGTGATGAGAAAATAAATTCAGTCCAGTTCAGCATCAATCTACAGTCACTCCTTACAATTATAAGCACCCTATCGATTATAGAGTAATAGAATTTGCCCTCTACATGGACCCACCAGATCAGAACAGGTGACCGACTTCTGGCCGATAAACTTAAGTAGGTCTACAGTCACCCCTGTGTCCCAGTGCGTGACCACATCTCCTGGCTGTTCCATCTCCTTCCACTGCTTCTGAAGGTCAAATCTCTGTACATAGAAAAGAGACAACTCATATCATGTATCTGTATGGAGGAAAAACCCAAAGACACAGCAAAAGTAGAGCGCACGGTCACAACATTCCAAATATACCATAAATCAGCAAGTTTTCGTAGAATACAAATTTGGGAAATTGCTAGATTAATTTTTGCATATCAAAATTTTGTGAATCATTACTATCATATAGTTGCTAAAAACCCTTCACAAATATTTTGTAAGGTTTCATTTTTGTGATAAACGCTTTAGCAAATTCCATGGACCCACAACACTGTTAACTGGTATATGCTCCCAGAACTGCATCTAACCGATGAAATACTTTATATGACGAATGACTCGCACAATGATCAATAACTGTTGAAATATTGTTGAAATGAAGGTCTTTCTTATCTATAAGGTATATGTTCTGAGTGACCCTGACCTTTACATAATGACTTTGAGTGACCTTTGTCTGAAAGCCATTTGCCTGTTACTTTTTTATGTGATGTATGATCAATACCTATTTAAAAACTGTTTCTCTAAATAAGGAATATGTTCTGAGTGACCTTGACCTTTCAAAAATGACCTTGGTCCAAAAGTCCCTGTCCCAAGGAATATTTGTGATCAAATTCTTATGAAAGATTTAGGAGATATGAGCTCGGACGGACAACAGACACGACAGCGACTATATGCTCCCCCGTAAAATTTTTGGGGAGTGTAAAAATTTATCTTTGTTCAAAATATCTGGTATCTGTTTTTATTGCTTTATTTATGTTGCAAAGATATGGGAAATAATTTTGCTGTTTCACTCCATGTTTTACAAAGGAAGTATAAACAAGAGGCCCATGGGCCACATCGCTCACCTGAGTCACTTTGGCCCATATCTGAAGACTTTCCATATATATTTGCATGTAAAACCTTAGTCCCTATTATGGCCCAAACTACCCTTTGCAAACTTGAATCTACACTATGTCAGAAAGCTTTCATGTAAATGTCAACTTCTTTGGCCCAATGGTTCTTGAGAAGAAGATTTTTAAAGCTTTTTCCTATATTTGTATGTAAAACTTTGAACCCCCCCCCCCCACTTGTGGCCCCATCCTACCCCCCGGGGGCCATGATTTGAACAATCTTGAATCTTCACTATGTCAGAAAGTTTTCTTGTAAATATCAGCTTTTCTGACTCAGTGGTTATTGAGAAAAAGATTTTAACTATATATTTGTATGTAAAACTTTGATCCCCCTTGTGGCCTCATCCTACCCCCAGGGACCATGATTTGAACAAACTTGAATCTGCACTATGTCAAAAAGTTTTCATGTAAAAATCAGCTTTTCTGGCTCAGTGGTTCTTGAGAAGATTTTTCCTATATATTTGTATGTAAAACTTTGATCCCCTATTGTGGCCCCATCCAACCCCCGGGGGCCATGATTTGAACAAACTTGAATCTGCATTATGTCAGGAAGCTTTCATGTAAATCTCAGCTTTTCTGGCTTAGTGGTTCTTGAGAAGAAGATTTTTAAAGTTTTTCCCTATATATTTGTGTGCAAAACTTTCATCCCCCCTTGGGACCCCATCCTATCCCCGGGGGCCATGATTTGAACAAACTTGAATCTGCACTATGTCAGAAAGTTTTCATGTAAAAATCAGCTTTTCTGGCTTAGTGGTTCTTGAGAAGAAGATTTTTAAAGATTTTTCCTATATATTTGTATGTAAAACTGTGATCCCCTATTGTGGCCCCATCCAACCCCCGGGGGCCATGATTTGAACAAACTTGAATCTGCATTATGTCAGGAAGCTTTCATGTAAATCTCAGCTTTTCTGGCTTAGTGGTTCTTGAGAAGAAGATTTTTAAAGTTTTTCCCTATATATTTGTGTGCAAAACTTTCATCCCCCCTTGGGACCCCATCCTATCCCCGGGGGCCATGATTTGAACAAACTTGAATCTGCACTATGTCAGAAAGTTTTCATGTAAAAATCAGCTTTTCTGGCCCAGTGGTTCTTGAGAAGGAAGATTTTTAAATGACCCCACCCTATTTTTGCATTTTTGTGATTATCTCCCCTTTGAAAGGGACATGGCCCTTCATTTGAACAAACTTGAAAGCCCTTCACCCAAGGATGCTTTTGGCCAAGTTAGGTTGAAATTGGCCCAGTGGTTCTGGAGAAGAAGTCGAAAATGTGAAAAGTTTACAGACAGACGGACAGACAGACAGACGGACAGACAGACAGACGGACGCCGGACAAAATGTGATCAGAATAGCTCACTTGAACCTTTGGTTCAGGTGAGCTAAAAATATATATGATAGATATTTTTGAGGACATTAGCCATCAGGGAATTAAAAATTTTCTTTATTCTAAATTCAATATTCATAATCCCTGATGTTTCCAAATCTAGCCATGTGGAGGCTTCTACTGTGTCACCACCAGGCATTCAGAATGTCCAGGCATGGGAGGAATAAACACCTCAATTTACAAAGATATATCTGGAGTTTCTTCTATTTCTACTTCTCAGTTCGTATCCCAATCCCATCCGTTACATACCATTCCAGATTGCTGCTAATCCCATCCGTTACATACTATTCCCAGATTGCTCCTAATTTTTCATCCAAGATCCTTGCAGAAAATTTAGAGGTCATTCTCATTCAATGAGAATAACAGCAGTGATCAACTTTTAGTATTTTTTTCTTTGGTGTTGGTGTTACTAATTGTTTTCTAATTATGAACTTATTTAATTATTATAATCATAAATAATTAGGTGCTGTAGATTGAAATTACCAATTATTTTATCATATCATGACAGGTCTATAAAGCTAATTCTAGGGACTTCTATTTTAAAATTTGAATTATGGGAAAATAGCAGCTGTGAATAGGTCAATGCTATCAAAATTCAGGTAGACTGGGCCTGACAAGATCTAAAGAAAATCAGTATATATTGACTTCTTTTGATATCAAGACATTTTTCTTAGGTAGCTGCAGAACAGGTCTCTGCGGATGTCGATCAACCTGAGATCTATTGTCAAAAGTTTGATTGACAGACAGCTTGTCATTGATCACCATACCAGTAAAATTTTGGGGCGTTAACTTAGTATTGGGTCATTAAAGAGCAGTTAAGTAAGCATTACAAGCGTAGCCTTCACTTATTTTCTGTTACAAAGATTCAATGCCATCTTCAATAACTTTGTTTTCAAATTTGATATATGAATTCCATGTTCTTGTTATAAGTAGAATTAAGATGGCTGCCTTCACAGCTTGATGGTTCGTCTATAGTTGTTAAGTGAATCCTTGCATGGTACAAGTGATTTGTATTTATCTATGTTTATTTATTCACATTTTTATAAACAAAGGTTGTAATTTTGTCTTTTTGCATTTAATGAATTAAATGGAATGAATTTTAATTTTGGGTGTAGCAGATAATAAAAAAATGTAAATTGACCCAAATCACGTTATATCACCCTAGTAATTCATCTACTACACATATTAGAGTGTTTTTACTTGTGTTTTAACCATCGGACATCCCTCACACCTACCAGTAATATTTTAGATACTAATTCCTCATAATCATTCATATCTTTCTAGTGAATTATTACGGGTACCCATCAATTAAAATATTGATCAACATTTCTGTGTGTTTGTACAAGTGGAAGGTTAATATGGTAAGTTTAATTCGATCGGGATCATATTACTGAATCAGCTGGTTTCAAACTGGTGCATACTAATATTCAACAACTGTAAGCTTTAGAAGTTTCCATGAGTTAAGTTAAATTAGTACAATTGTTTTGTACCGTTTTTTAGGGTAAAGATCTATTTTATTCTATAAACAATGATGGAAGGAGGGCTGTGCTTCATATATTGCCTTCTCAGATGAAATTCGTTACAAATTGTATATATAATTTGTTCTACGGATAGAGCACAGATATAACAATTAAATCCTCTGGACCCCAGGAATTGGCCGAGTTCTACTGTAGTAGTATTTACTCTTTCTTGTTCTGTGATAACGATAATTGCATGTTACCTGAGGTGTGAAGGAATCCACTTGAGACATATGCTCTGTCAGTGATGCATTCCAAGCTCTGACTGAGTTATCCAATGTTTCCCGTTCACATAGTCCCTCTGACTAAAATATAATGGAGGCTGGAATCAGTGGGCATATAAAGAAGAGTGATAAAAAATATATAATAAAAACAAGATATACCCTTAACCATATCCACCTTATTTAGACTATCTATGAAGATTCTGATACATGATTTTGAGATCAGCATTGTTGATTTATGGGCAACAATTTTTCAAGAATGATAAAACAAAGAATACATATTAAGCAACAGAAAATATCCCAAGAACTCAAATTTCATGGGTTTGTTATCTTATAAAACTATAAGTAAATATTCAAAATAAACAAGATCTACGGTCTAAGAACATGTTTTCAAAAACAATCTTGCAGAGCAAATACTTTACATGTGAAATAACCAGTCTAGAATTCACTAAGTTAGTATTTCTCCAATAACAAAATATATGAATTCTAATAGGACCTAATCAGGAGTTACCATGGTTACAACAAAATATTTCTGTCTGTGCTTTGCTATTCACAATGAATTTGTACTGCAAAGTAATGCAGGCAACTGACTGATCATTTGATTTTTTAATCCTAAGCTATAACGAGTGAATCCAAAGCATACCACAATGAGGTTGGCATACTGATTTGGGATACTCTCTCTGGCCTTCACTGCTTTATACATCACCGGCTGCGTAAATGAGGGTTCGTCTAGCTCATTGTGCCCATGCTTACGAAAGCAAATGAAATCTATGATGATATCTTTGTTGAATTTCCTCTGGTAGTCCATGGCTATAGAAGTCACTCGTAAAACTTCCTAATACAAACAAAACTAAGTTATAAATGTATAGAAGTCACTCGTAAAACTTCCTAATATAAACAAAACTAAGTTATAAATGTATAGAAGTCACTCGTAAAACTTCCTAATACAAACAAATATAACTTATAATGTACGTCACAGAAACTATTAATCAGTAACAGCATTTGAGATATCATAAATAAACAAGTGTTACAAACAGATGTGCAGATATTTCCCACTTTAACTAAAGTGGTGCACAAAAATAGAACTGTTCAAACTTTCACAGCTGTGAGTTAAATGTCAACTTAACAACAACAAAAAAACTTAATTCAATTTGTTTATCAATTCAAAATAAAAGAAACAAGATGTTTTTGTCAATTTTTGTGAATCATGAATGAAGTTCTAACTATTATCATGCTTCCTGTTAGTGTCTTCCTATAAACTCGATGCACAGAATATGAATATATACTATCACATTTTCTTTTGTGTAACTTTATTACTTTTTGTCTTCTTCAAACTTTTCACATATAACTTTGTTTATTCAGAAAAATTAATATGTTCATTCTCGTGTTCACACCCAGGGCAGCACACTTGTGAAGTGAATGTGCTATTCATTACGCCACCACAATTCTACTCTAGACGTACATAAATTATATATATATTAACTAAACTTTATCACTAACAAATATAATCATAACAAATATAATCGTTGTAGAGTAAACTTGCCCAGATATTTGATTAACACAAAAATTATAACTTATAATCAAAACCAAATTTGAAACAAGAAATGTTTGTAAAACATATATGCCCATCCCCCCCCCCCCCCCCCCCCCCCCCCCCCCCCCCCCCCCCCCCCCCTTCGTGGTTGAAACTTGAAAAGGGTTATACACATGGACCATTTAATTGATAGTAGTGCCAAACCAATTCAAGATATTGAGAAGGCATTATCATTTCCTAAGTGGATTGACCATGTGACCTAAATATCAATAGGGGTAATCTACTCCTTATGATGTACCAGTGCACCATGTTTAGTGGTGTCCATGAAGCAAATGATTCTTAAAATATAGTTGACAATATATCACTATGTCCAGTTTGACCCTTGATAATATGAACCCAAAATTGAATGGGGTCATCTACTCTTTATGATGTACTAGTGTACCAAGTTTGATATCCATAAAGCAAAGGCTTCTCAATATATTGAATGGACAGTATATTCTTATGTCCAGTTTGACCCTTGACCTTTGACCATGTGACCTCAAAATCAATAGGGGCCATCTACTCCTTAGGATGTACCAGTGTATAAAGTTTGATGTCTGTGAAGCAAAGGGTTCTCAAGATATTGAGTGGAAGGTATGATTTTATGTCCAGTAAGACCCTTGACCTTTGAACCTAGAAATCAATAGGGGTCATCACTTGAAGATGTACCAGTGAACCCAGTTTGATATCTGTCAAGCAAAGGGATCTCAAGACATTGAGCAATCAGTAAATTCCTAAGTCCAGTTTGACCCTTGATCATGTGACCTCAAAATCAATAAGGGTCATCTTCTCACACTATACCAGTGTACCAAGTTTAATTTCTAACAAGGAAAGGGTTCTCAAGATATTGAGCATACAGTATCTTCCTAAGTCCAGAGTAGACTGACCCTTGACTTCAAAATCAATAGAGCTTCTCTCCTACTCAAAACCAACCCACTATAAAATATCATTACAATCAAGTGAATGGTTCTCCAGATTTTGAGTGGATAACATGTGGTCTACTGACAGACCCACCAACCAACAGGTGCAAAGCAAAATACCCCTCTTCTTTCAATGGGGGTGGGGGGTGGGAGTATGATAAATTATCTGCATCTCTCAACATTGAAAGTACATTTGGAGTGATCGCCCTTTACTCCATTGAATTGTAAATATTGATCTATTTTTTAAAAATATGGACAATCAGCATTAAAATTATTTCATGTTACACTTTGTGTATACTATGCCAAAACAGTAGTCAAGGTTTTGACAAATAGCACACTCTCCTTTGGGTCGTGCAGTATTTGTCAAAACCGACTACTATTTTGGCATAGTACATGTATACTCAAAATTTAACTTCATCATATAACTAATGTTAAGGTTTTTTATCAGTAGATCAAAGGTCAAAGTCAAGTTTGCAAAATTTTTCAATGAGACACCTTTGGAATGGCCTTATCACAAAGATTTCTACTAAATTGTAAAGTCCGTGTTGAAGTTTTTTGAGGTATCAAATAAAGGCAAGTTAAAAAGATGACACCCACTCTCACGACTGTAAATTTTAGCTCTACAGTTATAACCAATGTAAAAGTTTTGTCTCTGACAGACAGCACATAAAACAAGCTTCAGTCCCAGGCTTATAGAAACATAAAATCATAAGCTTCCTCAAGGAAGACTCCTCTCTCTCTCTCTCTCTAACTATACCTCAGGGTAGTCTGCATTCACATGAAGAACAGGATAGGCATTTATTTTGGCCAGGCAGCTACTATATCTGGAGGATCTGTGTATATAAGGATATATAGTGAACATCACCCAAATACAGTGATGCTGTGTTTGTTAGCATTTTATTCTCGATAAATGATTAATTGATCAGCTATAATTATATGATGAGTTGGTGTCTTGCTGTACTACATGATTAACAAGTGTCTCAGGTTGTGGGGAGGGAAGGGGGGGGAAACTTTCCATGTAGCCTGGTTTAAATATTAACAACCTGTTAATGCGACATGATTGTTCACTACGAGAAACCAAGCAAAGATGGGTATAGCCAATAAATTTCATCAGCTGGAACGGAAAGGAAAAAGACAGAGATTCAAACTAGACGTGTCTGTACAGGACGAATGTCCCCGCCTGCAGTAAAGTCAAATGTAGGAAATCCATGAAAGTAAAACATTGAATGTTGTATTCAGATTATATGTTATATGCATTTAGTACAACGAAGAACAATAATCCTTTATATGTTTTAACAACCATAAAATAAATACATACTATATAAAAGAGGCACAACTCCATCAAAAATCAACGAACCAGAAAAAACCTTAAATTTGATCAGTTCAATATCTCAAGGCGTTTAGAAAAAAAGTCCGGAAAACTGGTTGTAACAGTAATTTTTCTACATTAAAGGGGCACAACTCCATCAAAAATCAACGAACTGGAACAAAACTCAAACTCGATCTGTAACTCATCAATATACACTTGCATACAAAAAAATCAATACACGATCTCAAAGCATTCAGAAAAAAAGACTACTGGAAACTCCTATAGGAACAATTCATTCTTGATGTTGAGATTTTTATGGAATAAATACTACTTAATTGCAATTCATTTCATTAAATCCTAAAGGAGCTTGAGTTTACATTTATACACCTGTTTGTTATTTGTCCACAAGATTTGTCCCCGAGCATTAGAAATATGCTTTTCGGTGAAGGAGCTGGAGACTACATGTCATTTGTAAGATTTGTCCCCAAGTATTAGAAATATACCTTTGGTCAAAACAAAATTGAATTGACTTTAAAGTACATCAAGATTAGATGCAGGTTCAGGATTGTTTGGGGTTTTTTCAAGAAAAGGAAAAGTTCTGACCTGCCCCTGCAAGCTTCTGTTGTGAAGCCAATCTGGTTATTAACAATTAGATGTACACTGCCTCCAACATTGTAATGTGGACATTCAGCAATACAGAATGTTTCTGCAACTACACCCTACAATAAAACAAACATACAAGACTCTGTATGTGTAAATACAGTATCACATATGATGTAGACAGTGAAAACACCTGCAGAAAGTTGGGAATACTTGGTTAAGGACACCAAATAGGACAAGAGGCTCATGGGCCACAATGCTCACTTCAGTCACCCTTGGCCCTGCTGTTCTTCAAAGAAAATTTTTAAATGATTTTTACCCTCTTTCATCTCATGACAAATTTGACCCCATATTGTGACCCCAACCTAGTCACTTCCGATTGTGACTTTTACAAATGAACTTGAATTCACACATCATGGTATATATCAAAATGACCAAGTCCTCAACAACAAAAAACCAGGTTTGTAGCATTAAAACAGATACATCTATTTGGTCTATCCCCGCATTTGGCTTTAAAAAGAGTATAAAGGTGTCCATTATGATCGAGATATCATAATTGCTAAAAGCTGTACCAAACAGTTACATATAAACTTTACATTATGTCAGTTTGGAAAGACAATTCCAATATTTAATGGCTGTTACCCTCAAAACAACCTACTCATACTTAACCAATGTAACAGGTATAAACAAACAAAACTCAACAATTTCCATTTACAGAGTCTGACCTGGAGACCAACACCATGAGGTTAAAATTAAGGAAGATTCTCACGAGTGGATACCATACGGTATTCAATAGGGTCTGTATCCAAAGTATAAACTTGAAGAAATAAAACAGATCACCAACACATCATGAGAATGTAAGATGAAATTTATTGGTTGACCGGTTTCGACCAGGAGGCGGTCATCATCAGGTTCTGTGTTGGTGATCTGTTTTAATTCTTTAAATTTCAATTTACATTTATGTTAATCAATGCAGTATATTTCTACTAGACTAGTGTTAAAATTCAAAGGTACATGTCATTTTACATTCTACCACTTAATGTCAATTGGCAAACATTTATTAATCTTGCTACTTTTACTGATAGAAGGAGGTTAAAAAAAATCTGCTGAGTGTTGAATGGTGATCCTGAACACTTCATATTGGAGTACTTGTGGTATTAACGATTCCAGCCTTGTACATTATTTCAAATAAATTTTACAGGTTTCAGGTGGGATTTATACATTCAAATGTAATAACTGATAAAATGTCATAACCGTAAACATTATGCAAACATTTTACTGCACAAATGTTTACTGTCATGAATATTTATTCTCAGTGGTTTTAACATTTCAAGAAATAGGAAATTATAGCTGATGCACTTTCTTTACCTCAAGCTATGAAAATTCATTCACTTACCTGTGCAGAAAAAGATGCATCACCATGCACTTGCACACTCAGGACCCTTTTGGCAGTTGTCTCTGGGCTGTATTCACCACATCGTAATGTCTGCTGTTTCGCACGGGCCTTCCCAACAGCCACTGGATTATTAGCCTACAAGGGGATCATTAAATGTAAACTATACCTGTCCTAGAGGGACTAATACTGTCTGTAGAGCTCATGCATATTGAGGCATATTTGAAATGTTGTATAGTTGAAGACCAGAGCAATCTGAGTATCAACATTATTTATGTTTAGTAATGTTTCACCTGAATACAAGTTACAGAATACACTAAATTCCTTTGACCTTGATATTTATTGATAATCAAATTTCCATGCACTAATCTCTTAGAAAATGTCCAGACAAATTCATGCCCACTGACAATGGACACATGGACAGATGGACATAGCGATTATAATATAACCCCTAAAACTTTGTTTGTGGGAAGTATAATTAGCATTTATTGGATTCGAAGAAGACGCATTATCCCCTTGCAGGTTAATCTTCCTCAAAATGAAGGTTAGTCATGCCATATTCGTTTGTGAGGAAAATACAGCTTGCACAACAGATGTCTGTTGGATAAAAGTGACCAAATTTGTAAAACAAAATGAAAGTTGATATCCCACATTTCACCCATGAGACATAAAGAGCAATTGGTATATCTAAAATGAAAGAAATTACAGTTCTGGATTATAAAAGTTCTAACTAAAGATGTTAAGGTTTCTTCAAGTAACATTAAAACACTGACCTCTAGGTGGGAGGGATTAAAACACTGACCTCTAGGTGGGAGGGATTTGGGATCAGACTAACATGAACACTGTCATTGTTGTAGTTCAAATCGACGGACGTGTCTGAAAAATGTACACTCATATTCAAATCTTTCATCATCATACGTCTCCGATCTAAGCGATACTAAGTAAATCGACTCTCACTTAAAATTTCTTAACGGAATTAACTGTTCACGAGTGAAAGAGAACTTACACAGGTGTGATAAAACATCGCCACTTCCAGCAACATTTGGAGGAATTTCAGACAGACCTTTCATCTAAAGAATACAAGTCATCAAACATTATCAGTAGTATTCATCTTAAATAAAGGGGGCCTAGGCCACCGTGAAAAAAATTGTCCGTTTGCCCTCTCCTGACCAGCTGACAAAAACAAACTGAAAAATTTTTTTAGCTTCTGAGAAACAGAATAAATTTGTTAACATTTCAAAATCTGAGACCACATAATAATGAGTGTCTTGGTGATCAACACTAAATTCAAATGATACTAACAACAAGCCAAGTGCCAGCGAACAACACTTTGTTTGATCAAGTTTGAAAGTTTAGCATTGTTAAAAAATTTCTTTTAAAAAAATTTACAAGTATCTACCTATCTCCCATATTTCAAATGCTGGGTCGGGAGAGGGTAAACAAATAATTTTCTACAGAATCAAATACAAAAACATTAAATAAGTGTATATTTTCTGAAAGAAAACCTGTTCATTTCCTAAATATTTTTCCTAAACAATAGACCTTAAACTAGAATCTCAAAATTACAGAACATGCTATGAACATTAAGATTCGATGAACTCCATCAAACAGAGAACTGTAGCACACTTTCGTAAGTGTTTGAGCACGAGTTGCAGCAAGACAACAAGATTTTGACTCTTTTGTATACAAGTGAAAAAGCCCTCTCACCTTCTTGAACATGATGACTGGTGGAAACTTTAACATACAGGTGAGAAAGTTCAAACGCCCCCTATGTGGCATACATATAACAACATCTGTCAGGTCACCTACAACATTAAATGTTCACCATAGTGTGTAGGGGTAAAACGATACAACACCTTTACAATTCCATACGAATTGAGATACATTACTCTTAATTCAATTAGTTTTTATTCAATTCAATAACATACAATGAATATCTATCATGTATTAAAATACTTGTCAATCTGTTTATTGCTTTCTGCAATCTAAATAATATTATTAACTCAGAAAGATAGCGGGTATATTCATTAAGTCAGGTGGAGAGCTACACGAGTGATCCTAATTTGCTCTTACGCAGTTTGGAGATCTCCAATAGATCTTTCATCTACTTCTCAAATATCAAGTAGAGGCTGGAGATATACTGCAATATCCTGGACCAGTTGTGGAGATGGGAAACAAATAGACCCAGAGTGAGTAAATATGTTATTTTAAAGAAGGATTAAAGAAAACCAAAGTGTTCCCATACAAGTAATCTGTGTTGTGGGGACAATTTTTTAATAATACCCGCAATTTGCTGACTGTTCAGGGTCCAGTTTGTAAAGATGTTGACTGAATCTTAATTGACCAATTAAAAGACTCTGTACTGTATCAGACTTTTTGAACCGAATCAAACTGAATTGAAAACTCTGAATCATGATTCAAGTACATCACCATTTATAGTTTCACCCCTTCAGTGTATACAATGTATATTGAATATCATATGTATACAGTATAAGATATAAATCAAATTTCCAAATTCGTACATGATTCCTTAGCTCCTCTTAATTTACTTTGTGAACACTTGTTAATGTTGTAAAGTTAATTTACTTTGTGAGCACTTGTTAATGTTGTAAACTTACTTTGTGAATACTTGTTAATGTTGTAAAGTAAACTTACTTTGTGAACATTTGTTAATGTTGTAAACTTACTTTGTGAATATTTGTTAATGTTGTAAACTTACTTTGTGAACACTTTCTGAGGTTGTAAACTTACTTTGTGAACACGTGTTAATGTTGTAAACTTACTTTGTGAACATTTGTTGAAGATCTCCTCAAAGACAGCCATCATACTCTCCCCACCTTCACCTCCATAACGCTTTACATTCACAAACTTGTTGGCCAGGAAGTGATCAAATGCCTGTATTGAATATTTTAAAGCATATGTACTGTACATTTCTAATAATCATGATTTCATATAATGTTTTTCTCTGGAAACAGCAACCTTTCTAAAAATCTTCCACCTATTCTAAGTAAGATTTCATGCTATACATTAAATGGACAATACACATTTTGGCGGTGGTTTTCTTTCATTTTTCCATGATGGACAGGGCTTTGTTCTGTATGTTAATGTTTGGTATAGAGTGATGGACAGGGCTCTGTTCTGTATGTTAATGTTTGGTATCGAGTGATGGACAGGGCTTTGTTCTGTAGGTTAATGTTTGGTATAGAGTGATGGACAGGGCTCTGTTCTGTAGGTTAATGTTTGGTATCGAGTGATGGACAGGGCTTTGTTCTGTAGGTTAATGTTTGGTATAGAGTGATGGACAGGGCTTTGTTCTGTAGGTTAATGTTTGGTATCGAGTGATGGACAGGGCTTTGTTCTGTAGGTTAATGTTTGGTATAGAGTGATGGACAGGGCTTTGTTCTGTAGGTTAATGTTTGGTATAGAGTGATGGACAGGGCTTTGTTCTGTAGGTTAATGTTTGGTATAGAGTGATGGACAGGGCTTTGTTCTGTATGTTAATGTTTGGTATAGAGTGATGGACAGGGCTCTGTTCTGTAGGTTAATGTTTGGTATAGGGTATCAAAGTCTTGCAAAGTGTTGCATATATGACCAAATACCAGGGGGCTATCAGAAGCATTAGGTTTGAAATACAGTGTATATTGTAGATTCCCTTTCATACACAAGTAATTAATATGCAAAAAGTCTCTCCTGTGAAATAAAAAAAAATTCTAAACTTGGGAACACTTGCATTTCGATATGATTTAGTGTGGCCCTGCTTTTGTTTTAATTTATTTCCTGTATATCCCATATAACCCTTTGATTAATAATATGCAAGCATCCTTAGGTTGCGCAGATTCAAATGTATTCACAATCATGATCCCCAGGGGTAGGTTGGGGCCAAAATAGGGGAAACCAAACATAAGGATTTATAGGGAAACATTTTTAAAATTCATCTTAATAATAGTAGGACCATGATTAGTCACATTGATATGCAAGCATCTACAGGTAGTTCAAATTCAAGTTTGTTTACATCAGGGGCCCCATGGGTAGTGTGGGGCCACAAAAGGAGATAAAAGGGGGAAATTTTCAAATTGTGGCCCCTGGAAGTAGAGTGGGGCCACAATTGAATTGGGGATCAAAGTTTTACATGAGAATATCTAGGAATCTTCTTAAGAATAGCAGGGACCACAATTTGAACAAACTTGCATATGATATTACTAATCATGGCTCTATTGTTCTTGAAAAGATCTTTATATATTTTTTCTATACATGTATAATTATCCTTAGGTTAAACTTTGATCCCCTATTGTGGTCCCACCCTACCCACCCCAAAAGGGGGGGGGGGGGGGGGGGGGGGGTGAGGGGAGATTTGAACAATTGAACAAACTTGAATCTACTTATGTCAGGAAATTTTTACCTAAATTTCAACTTTTTTGGCCAATTGGTTCTTGGGAAGAAGATTTTTAAATAACCCCACTCTATTTTTGCCTTTTCTTGATTATTTTTCCCTATTGGAGGGAGCATCAACCTTCATTTGAACAAAGGATGAGAATTAACCCAAGGGTGATTTGTGCCAGGTTTGATTGAAATTGATCCAGTGGTTCTGGAGAAGATTTTTTAAAAACGTCATAAACTTTTCACAAATTCTTAATTATCTCCACTTCAAAAAGGGTGTGGCATTTCATTTGAACAAACTTGATTCCTCTTTACCCAGGCATGCTTTGTGGTTTGGCTGAAATTAGCCCTGTGCTTCTGGAGAAGAAGTCGAAAATGTTAAAAGTTTACGGACGAACAGAAGAACTGATCAGAAAAGCTCACAAGCTCAGGTGAGATAAAAAGAAATTTCGTCATACATACACACAGACATATGTATATGAATTTCCACATTCACAATGTACCTGACAGCGTAACATCAAATCTGCCAATTCCACTTTTGTCTTGGCGGGTATTTCTACCTCCCCTCGTCTCTCAAAAGCTTCAGCTAGCCATTCTATCTCCTCTGTATTCTGCATTAAAACAAAGTCAACTAATTTTTTATACCTCCACTTGCTGTAAATCTAAGCTTATATAGCTCACCTCAACAAAAGCCATCAATAGGTGGAGCCAAGACTCGCCAAATATTCCATAAAAGTCATGCCATATGCCATGATAATTTCTCCAGTTTATCAATATTCACGATTTCATCACTAGTAGATGACAATATGATGTCATATCAGTTTATCAATATTCACGATTTCATTGCTAGTAGATGACAATATGATGTCATATCAGTTTATCAATATTCACGATCTCATCGCTAGTAGATGACAATATGATGTCATATCAGTTTATCAATATTCATGATTTCATCGCTAGTAGATGACAATTTGTCATATCAGTTTACCAATATTCACGATTTCATCACTAGTAGATTACTATATGATGTGATATCAGTTTATCAGGTTTGCATGATGAAACCAGATATTTGTATGAAATGGTGAAAATAATACATAAAATATATGATATATAATATATTATTAATACGCCGGTTTCGAGATACGTCCAAGTTATTTCCCTTTGGAGAACTCTCGTACATAGTAAGGCGCGAAAGAATTTGTTTACGCGCGGGAGTGGGACAGATGTTCATCACAGCATAAGTGAATGTACTCAGTAAGTTTCTCATACGCTGTTTGATAACCTGAATTCGGCTGATACACAAACGAAGTAAGTGATAAGTATTTAGGGAGTAATTAAATACATAGAATTCTTATCCTATCACGTTATTTCGTTGGTCATAAGTACCATATCCTAGATATTTCTTGCAAATATGACATTGTTTGTATGTTTCCACTTCGGTAAAACATTTCTTTCGACAGTATTTTGTATTTCCCACATTTACATATTTAAAGAGAAGCCGCTTTCAATACATTTCATCGTCTTCCTCGTTGGCTGTATATCCACTCTGTCCCACTTAGGCATTCAAAGTTCCACTAAATGCACCTCCTATACAGAAGAGTTCATATCTCGAAACTGGCGTATTAGCAGATGAAGTATTTCCATCATTATTTATAAACAGTTGTGATGTCACAATCACTGAGTTATGTATGCAGATGTGATATCACAAAGGAGTTAAAGTAATCCCAAAAGCATTTAATTTATAGGTTTTTATGGTTCAGTAAAACCCAGGTAATCTCTATAGAATTTATAGGGAAAATATCAAAATATGTTTTACTTCTAAATGCTTGAATTCAATGGCAGCAGGACCACAGTAAATGGACTCCAAATTTTGTATTAGTTCTTCAATTGTCATGTCTGGTCCATTAAATATTCCATTTGTCTGGATTATGTGATTACTATCAGTTGATATCCCATACATGCCAGCCTCAAGTTCTGGAACAGGTCTATAAAAATGCTTCAAATTAAATTCATTATCAATCAATTTTCTGATGTGTATTTTACATTCTCTCAGCATATGTAATAAAATGAGGTTGGTATATTATATCAATTAGAGGAAAGTTTTGATGATAACAATGCTTTAAAAAGATATATGAATAAAAAGAAACATAAATCTAAAATAATATTTTGCTCTCTAATCAGATAGTTTTTCACTAAATTTATTTGTAATCATTTTTGTATTGTGTGTTTCATAAAAGATTGTAGAATATGCGACACTAACTCAATCTCTGCCAGCTGCAAGGGGTCTAAGGAGGCTTTTCTGTGTCCAAAGGTCCTGTATCCCTCCACCAATCTATACACATTACTTTGATGTATCCTGTTCTGGATTGCAGCATCATCTGTGATATTGAAATGAGACATTCATTATATATTTCATAATATTTACATTTCTAACTGTTTTCTCTGTGATAACCCTTCAAAACTCATGTTAATTTCCTCACAACTTACAGCTGGATGTGAATTTCTCTTTTCATGCAAAATGAAAGGTCAGGGGGTGGGGAATGCCATATGTATTTCAGTTTCTATTTGGCAGTATTTTTGGTACATGTATATCAATTTTATATTTTCACATTTATTTCAAATTAAAATATAGATATAAAGAATCACTGTCTAGATTGTTGCGTATATGTGATGATTAATTCAGTCTTCGACGTTAAGAAGTGGCCCGATGCCTGAGGCCAATAAAATTGGGATCGGGCTTCTTAAAATATTAAACCCTGGAGTCCGGTGGGCCTGTAAATGTTTTCTTATATGTTCTGTATATATTACAAATAAAGCGTGAGATTGACTCAGACTAAATGTCATGACTTAGTAGTCAAATTTCGCATAGAAAAATTATCAACCATGCTGCCTTTTCTGAAGTATAGGGAGGGGGCTCGTCCGGGAAATTCAAAACCACCCAAGCGTATTTCACAATCACAACCATCCGATAAAAAAACCCAAAAAAAACTGTCGTACGAGGAGAAAAAAACGAAAATTCATGCCCCATTGGACCGAGGGCAGTGTTCGAAATTAACCATGGACCGAGTCTATGTCAAATGGCACTGGTCTATGCCAACTGTAATTGAGATAGACCAAATTGTCTATGCCAATTTTCTAGATTTAAAGCAATAAAGTTATCCAAGAGGGCCTTGCATGGTCAGTCGACGTCTGATAAACATGAGGAAAGGATGATATTACAGAAATGGAAAGAAAATACACTTCCTAAGTATATTAGAAGTAAATGAAAATGTTTTAAAATTTGTGTTATTATTTTTTCAATGTTGTGGTCTATGCCAATTCGATGAGGTCTAAGTCATCTTATTTTGGCATAGACCTGTGGCCTATACCAAGTTTTAAACCAATTTCGAACACTGCGAGGGTAGGCCTTGGCTAACATTTAAGTGATTCTGGAGAAAACAAAATGTTTTGTACGTGGTGTATACAAAACAGAGTTGAACATGAGCTGCTGATGTATCTGCGAGATTAATCAGTCTATGCGAAAGACATCGGACCGTCGGACCTGACCGATGTGCAGTGCCTCAGGTCCAATGCATCATTTTTTACACAGGACCGGAATGTCCGATGTCTCAATGTCCGGTTTTGAGCTTTACTATCTTGATGCGGAGTTTGTTATAAGTAAAAAAAATAGCACACATCCAAATACGTAAATGAATTGATTAAAACTGCATGGACTGTCTAAAGTATTATACGGGAGGGATTCCTGGTATAGTATTACTAGTATAACGAGCTATAACTGTGTTGGGATGCCAACACAAATGTCTCCGAACACCTCCCCATGTCAGAAATGGTTTTTGATGCCAGATCAGGATTCTCAAAAAACCCTAGAAATTAAATTTGGTTGAAATCAGACGGACTTGATTTTTTGGCCGCCATTTTCTTCAATGGTGGCCATTTTGAAAAATCTGAAAATAGATTGGAAGGAAACACTGATGCTAGAAATGAATTGTGGACCCTCCATTTACCCCAGAACCCAAATGTTGTACAGATTTTAACACTTTGAAATATTTCAGTATATGGCGGCCATTTTGAAAATGGCGGCTCAAAAAAATTGTTTGATGGTGGAAATGGACTCGGGGTCACCAAAATACCCTAGAAATAGAATTTGGTTGAAATCCGATAACCTTGAGTTTTTGACGTTTTTTGGCCGCCATTTTGAAACGGCGGCCATTTTGAAAATTTGAAAAGTTGATTGCACCCCTCCTAATGACCCTCTATCAGCTCACAAAGTTTGAAGTGGATCTGTTGAACCACTTTCATACAATCGAGCGGACAACTTTCTCGGAAAGAAGAGGAATAATAAGAAGAATAAGAAGAAGAAGAAGAAAATAAGAATAACGAGCTATAACTGTGTTGGGATGCCAACACAAATGTCTCCGAACACCTCCCCATGTCAGAAATACTTTTTGATGCCAGATATGCACTCAGGATTCTCAAAAAACCCTAAAAACTGAATTTGGTTGAAATCCGACGGACTTGATTTTTGGCCGCCATTTTCTTCAATGGCGGCCATTTTGAAACATTTGAAAATTGATTGGAAGGATATACTGATGCTAGAAATGAATTGTGGACCCTCCATTTACCCCAGAACCCAAATGTTGTAGAGATTTTAACACTTTCAAATACTTCGGTATATGGCGGCCATTTTGAAAATGGCGGCTCAAAAAATAAATTTGATGGTGGAAATGGACTAGGGGTCACCAAATTACCCTAGAAATCGATTTTGGTTGAAATCCGACAATCTTGAGTTTTTGAAGTTTTTTGGCCGCCATCTTGAAACGGCGGCCATTTTGAAAATTTGAAAAGTTGAATGCAACCCTCCTAGTGACCCCCTATCAGCTCACAAAGTTTGAAGTGGATCTATCAAAGCACTTTCACAAAATTGGTCGGACAAATTTCTCACTAAAGAAGAGGAATAATAAGAATAAGACGAAGAAAATAATAATAACGAGCTATAACTGTGTTGGGATGCCAACACAAATGTCTCCGAACACCTCCCCATGTCAGAAATGCTTTTTGATGCCAGATATGCACTCAGGATTCTCAAAAACACCTAAAAACTGAATTTGGTTGAAATCCGACGGACTTGATTTTTGGCCACCATTTTCTTCAATGGCGGCCATTTTGAAACATTTGAAAATTGATTGGAAGGAAATACTGATGCTAGAAATGAATTGTGGACCCCCACAACCCAAATGTTGGAAAGATTTTAACACTTTCAAATATTTCGGTATATGGCGGCCATTTTGAAAATGGCGGCTCAAAATTTTTTTTAATGGTGGAAATGGACTTGGGGTCACTAGATTATCCTTGAAATAGAATTTGGTTGAAATCCGACAACTTTGAGTTTTGACGTTTTTTGGCCGCCATCTTGAAACGGCGGCCATTTTGAAAATTTGAAAAGTTGAATGCACACCTCCTAGTGACCCCCTATCAGCTCACAAAGTTTGAAGTGGATCTGTCGAAGCACTTTCACAAAATCGGTCGGACAAATTTCTCACTAAAGAAGAGGAATAATAAGAATAAGAAGAAAAAATAATAATAACTAGACACGATCTCGTTGCGAGCAACGAGTAGGTCTTCCGTCCGATTTGTTGATGCACTCGGAGTTAAAAAAAAAAAGAAAAAAAGACAAATGAGTCCCAATTTAGTTTCCGACTTTAAGACACTTTAGATATAATCAATTTTTCATATCATAAGCTTCTGAAGCAAAGTTGCGGTGAAATTCGTTTGAAATTCGACTCTCCAGGCGAGCCATAAGGCCCGCGGGCCTATTTCTTGATGTCATTTGTTAGCCCTCTATAGACTCAACAACTTTAGTTCTATATGTCTTTACAAAATATTTACCTGTAAAAAGTTATTGAGATCGACCGATATCAACAAAAAATCGACTCTACAGGCGAGCCATTAGGACCATAGGCCTATTTCTTGATATCAATCGATAGATCTCGATAAACTGAACAACTTTTGTTCAATATGTCCTTACAAAATATTTACCAGTTACAAGTTTTTGAAATCGACTGATATCGACAAAAATCGACTCTACAGGCGAGCCATGAGGCCCACAGACCCATTTTTTGATATTGATCGATAGGTTATGACACATTGAACAACTTTTGTTCAATAATGCTTTTCAAAAAATATGTCGTTTTAAAGATATGAGGCGTCAAATATTTACGATTTTGGCCCTTAAAATCTCTAATTACGTAACATATGACCTACTTTTTGATTTGATAAGATCAAGCTCGTTGAGATGAACATTTCCGCTTCTACAACTTATTATAAAATATTAATAGTTTCTGAGATATTCTCAAAAACATTTGGACCCTTCTGAACCCCTAATTTAAAGGGCCAGCCCGTTTTGCTTGATATCGTAAGAAAGGCCTTGTCATTTTAAACATTTTTTGCTCAACAAGTATTTAGAAATTCTTTACCGTTCTCGAGTTATCTCTACAAGAAATATTTAGGGGCCAAACTGTAGCTCCCTAACGGGGCCACATAGGGAAAAAACGAAATGTACATATTGTTTAGATTATCATTCTGAACAACTTTTGTTCAATAATGCTTTTCAAAATATTTGTCGTTTTCAAGATATGAGGCGTCAATTATTTATGATTTTGGCCCTTAAAATCCCTTATTACGTAACATATGACCTACTTTTTGATTTGATAAGAACAAGCTCGTTTAGATGAACATTTCCGCTTCAATGACTTGTTACAAAATATTAATAGTTTCTGAGATATTCTCATAAACCTTTGGACCCTTCTGGGCCCCTAATTTAAAGGGTCAGCCCCTTTTGCTTGATATCGTAAGAATGGTCATGACATTTCAAACATTTTTTGTTCAACAAGTATTTAGAAATTCTTTACCGTTCTCGAGTTATTTCTAGAAGTAATTTTTAGGGGCCAAACTGTAGCTCCCTAACGGGGCCACATAGGGTAAAAACGAAATATGCATATTGTTCAGATCATCATTCTGAACAACTTTTGCTCTTTATTGCTTTTCAAAATATTTGTCGTTTTCGAGATACAAGGGGTAAAATAATTATGGTTTTGGCCCTTAAAATCCCTTATTACGTAACATATGACCTAAATTTTTATATGAATAGATTTGGATTGTTGAGATGAACATATTTTGTTCTTTGACTTATACCAAAATATTAACGATTTTTGAGATATTTGATCTAGACTTTCAGCCCTTCTAGATCCCTAATTTAAGGGGCTAGCCCCTAAATCTTGATATTTTCAAAAAGATCTCGTAAATGTGCACAACTTTTGTTCTACATGTCTTAACAAAATATTTGCAAGAAAAAAGATATTGGAGATCAAAGGTCAAAAATGGCCGAAATCGGCGAAAAATGTTGGCATCCATTTTTTCAGGTCCAGGCGAGCGTTTAGGCAAATCGCCTCCGGTAAAATCAAATCCCCCACAAATCTTCTAAAATGTTTACTCTATCTTGTGTAGAAATTTCAAGACTCTAGCTTCAAAACTAACGGAGGAGATGTGTGGACAACAAGGCCCTTCAAAAAGTCACTAAAAGAGAGATAACTCCTGACCGGAAGTGACGTCAAGCACGAAATTTTGCAAGCAAAGTCTCGTCACCAAAAGACATCTTTCCTGAAAATTTCGTGAAAATCGATCGAGAAATGGCTGAGAAAAACGCGTGTACTACCAAGGAAAATAATAATAACTAGACACGATCTCGTTGCGAGCAACGAGTAGGTCTTCCGTCCGATTTGTTGATGTACTCGGAGTTAAAAAAAAAAAAAGACAAATGAGTCCCAATTTAGTTTCCGACTTTAAGACACTTTAGATATAATCAATTTTTCATATCATAAGCTTCTGAAGCAAAGTTGTGGTGAAATTCGTTTGAAATTCGACTCTCCAGGCGAGCCATAAGGCCCGCGGGCCTATTTCTTGATGTCATTTGTTAGCCCTCTATAGACTCAACAACTTTAGTTCTATATGTCTTTACAAAATATTTACCTGTAAAAAGTTATTGAGATCGACCGATATCGACAAAAATTGACTCTACAGGCGAGCCATTAGGACCATAAGCCTATTTCTTGATATCAATCGATAGATCTCGATAAACTGAACAACTTTTGTTCAATATGTCCTTACAAAATATTTACCAGTTACAAGTTTTTGAAATCGACTGATATCGACAAAAATCGACTCTACAGGCGAGCCATGAGGCCCACAGACCCATTTTTTGATATTGATCGATAGGTTATGACACATTGAACAACTTTTGTTCAATAATGCTTTTCAAAAAATATGTCGTTTTAAAGATATGAGGCGTCAAATATTTACGATTTTGGCCCTTAAAATCTCTAATTACGTAACATATGACCTACTTTTTGATTTGATAAGATCAAGCTCGTTGAGATGAACATTTCCGCTTCTACAACTTATTATAAAATATTAATAGTTTCTGAGATATTCTCAAAAACATTTGGACCCTTCTGAACCCCTAATTTAAAGGGCCAGCCCGTTTTGCTTGATATCGTAAGAAAGGCCTTGTCATTTTAAACATTTTTTGCTCAACAAGTATTTAGAAATTCTTTACCGTTCTCGAGTTATCTCTACAAGAAATATTTAGGGGCCAAACTGTAGCTCCCTAACGGGGCCACATAGGGAAAAAACGAAATGTACATATTGTTTAGATTATCATTCTGAACAACTTTTGTTCAATAATGCTTTTCAAAATATTTGTCGTTTTCAAGATATGAGGCGTCAATTATTTATGATTTTGGCCCTTAAAATCCCTTATTACGTAACATATGACCTACTTTTTGATTTGATAAGAACAAGCTCGTTTAGATGAACATTTCCGCTTCAATGACTTATTACAAAATATTAATAGTTTCTGAGATATTCTCATAAACCTTTGGACCCTTCTGGGCCCCTAATTTAAAGGGTCAGCCCCTTTTACTTGATATCGTAAGAAAGGTCATGACATTTCAAACATTTTTTTGTTCAACAAGTATTTAGAAATTCTTTACTGTTCTCGAGTTATTTCTAGAAGTAATTTTAGGGGCCAAACTGTAGCTCCCTAACGGGGCCACATAGGGTAAAAACGAAATATGCATATTGTTCAGATAATCATTCTGAACAACTTTTGTTCTTTATTCCTTTTCAAAATATTTGTCGTTTTCGAGATACAAGGGGTAAACAATTTATGGTTTTGGCCCTTAAAATCCCTTATTACGTAACATATGACCTAAATTTTTATATGAATAGATTTGGATTGTTGAGATAAACATTTTTTGTTCTTTGACTTATACCAAAATATTAACGATTTTTGAGATATTTGATCTAGACTTTGAGCCCTTCTAGATCCCTAACTGAAGGGGCTAGCCCCTAAATCTTGATATTTTCGAAAAGATCTCGTAAATGTGCACAACTTTTGTTCTACATGTCTTAACAAAATATTTGCAAGAAAAAAGATATTGGAGATCAAAGGTCAAAAATGGCCGAAATCGGCGAAAAATTTTGGCATCCATTTTTTCAGGTCCAGGCGAGCGTTTAGGCAAATCGCCTCCGGTAAAATCGAATCCCCCACAAATCTTCTAAAATGTTTACTCTATCTTGTGTAGAAATTTCAAGACTCTAGCTTCAAAACTGACGGAGGAGATGTGTGGACAACAAGGCCCTTCAAAAAGTCACTAAAAGAGAGATAACTCCTGACCGGAAGTGACGTCAAGCACGAAATTTTGCAAGCGAAGTCTCGTCACCAAAAGACATCTTTCCTGAAAATTTCGTGAAAATCGATCGAGAAATGGCTGAGAAAAACGCGTGTACTACCAAGGAAAATAATAATAATAATAATAATAATAATAATGAAGAAGAAGAACGCGAACAATAATAGTAAGGTCTTCCGCAGGAGACGGAAGACCTTAATAATAATGAAGAAGAAGAACGCGAACAATAATAGTAAGGTCTTCCGCAGGAGACGGAAGACCTTAATAAACAGTAGAATCACTATAAGGTCTTCCGTTGGTAACGGAAGACCTTAATAAGAAACGGAGCAAAAACAATATGTCTCCGACACTTTGTGTTCGGAGACATAATAAGAAACGGAGCAAAAACAATATGTCTCCGACACTTTGTGTTCGGAGACATAATAAGAAACGGAGCAAAAACAATATGTCTCCGACACTTTGTGTTCGGAGACATAATAAGAAACGGAGCAAAAACAATATGTCTCCGACACTATGTGTTCGGAGACATAATAATAAGAAACGGAGCAAAAACAATATGTCTCCGACACTTTGTGTTCGGAGACATAATAAATAAGATTCCCTTGGTTTAACCGTTTTGCATTTTCACGTGTTTCACTTTTTTACATTAGGTTTTTCGGTCTGACAAAATTTGGTTCGGTCCGGTGTGTTCATTGATTACACTGGACCGAATGTCCTGTGTGGTCCAAAAACTTTCGCATATACTGGTCAGGATTAATATGTTGAAAAATAAGATAATCCTTTTAATGTCAGTTGTTCTCTAACTATGATCATCTTGACCTGTATTTTCCTACAGTAGAAGAACTGTGCATGTGTCTATAGAGTAGAATCAGCAAATAACAAGAGGTCAAATTAGAAAAAAACATTTTGGGCCTGCAAAATATTGTTCGGGCTTGCACAGTTATTATACTGGGAGGCCCGAAGGGCCTGTGCTTTACAAAGTTTTTCGTGAAGACTGTTAATTACAATGAAAAACGTGGTAGATAATCACCTCACATACCCGACAAACTAGACAGTGATTCTAACTAAAAGCATGAATGAGTAAGAGTCAGATTCACAGTCCCAAGTTTAATACTGCGTGTTAGACCTTGTATAGGTTGGACCCTCCTGTAAAAAAAGTCTAGATCCGCGCATAAATGTAGCTGCGCTTGCCCTAACGGTCGTACTGTATCAACTGTAAACAGACACACCTTTGTTTTGACCAATGAAATCAAGCCTTTTCTGAACACCTTATTGCCTTACCAATTTTAAATTCAGATTTATTTTTGGGGTAGTGTCCATATACTCCAGATTTAGTGTGGTAACTGTTTAAAACCTTCACTGGATCTACATAGCGCTGCAGATGCCGAAATTGCAGCTGTTTAAATCTAGACAACATCGCTGAAGCTGGTGAATGTCAACAAATTTAGCCTGGTTCTGACTCGACTTGGGAACCAGATTAAAGTTAAATCGGCACCAGGTCATTTCGGCACCTGGTCAAGTCGGCACGTAGACCTTTTGGCTTAAAAAGTGGTCGATAGGTCAAATCAGCAATCAAGGAGGGTTTTTGGCCATAAATCAGACAAATCAGATGATATACACTAAATTAACTGCAAAACTGTAGCTCTTGGGAATTTCTCTGGTTCTGCATGTAACACCATACTTTGAATTGAATTTTAGGGAATTTTGACACAATCTGAGCAAACTAGTGTCACAGGATGAAATTATTCATATTTAACATACTAATATAATTTCATTACGTTACTCATTTCATCGCAAGTCGTTTCATTTCATTCATATCCATGGGGATGAACGCTGATTGGTAGAGAGAGGGGTGTGAAAGGTCAGTATGGTTTGTGTATGGTTGTGAATATCTTGTGAGTTATTTTACTGGTTTGGTGCTAAATAAGCAAGATTCGCGCCAATTCCAAAAACTAACCCAGCAACACTCCTACCGGACTGAGTGACTTATTATTCACGTATTGTCATATCAAAGAAACTAAGTTTCTATTCTTCCGAGTTTACGGTAAGAGTTTGAATTTACTCTATTGGAAAATATTTATTTATTACATTAATTATAAATATTTTGAAATCATTATTTTAATATAACTAAAAGTGTGAATGATAGAGTGAGAGAGAACTTAATTACATGTATTTTACATATTTTTTAGATCATCCTCCAGAATTAGGATATAACAATAAAAAACTTTAAGAACCCGAACCACCAGTGTGTTTTAATTTAAATACATGACGGTTACACTGGTATACATAGTATATAGTACTATATACCAGTTTGCTCAAATTGTGTCAAAACCCTGTGGAACTATTTGCAGTGGAATCAACGACATAGTAAATTACACTTAAAAATAAATATATGACAGAAAATAGTAAAAATGACTACTTAGAGGACATATTTCAAGCCCTATGAAATCTGTAAACTCCAGGAGCTTTCGGGGGCTTTGCCCCTGCCCCCTCCATTGGGGGGCCTTAAGACGGCCCCAAACTCCCTGCCTCATAAACTTACACCTCTTGAGCGCAATTCCTGGATCCGCTATGCGATTTACATAGGACGAGATATTAAAAAAGGGTGAGTTGTCTTGAACATGGGACGAGTTGTCTTTATATATCACCATAAATGTACCAACACCTGCCTTTGTGGTCACCTAGCTATTTATAGGAAAGGCTTCAGGAGTAAAACTTGACGAAAATTCCCGAGCCGTAGTCCCTTAGGTGGTTTGCTGCTGAACTTCAGCACACATCAAGCAACTCTTGCGATGCTGTTGCTGCCAAACTGTATTGGCCTCTGTCTTTCATTTGGATCACGGTACCAGCGTGGAGAGGGGGACCTGCTGCACGAGCGAAAGCCTGCCCTCGATATCACAATGCCCAGGCTTACATCCGTCCATACCATCACTCACACCTGCACCTGAAGAGGGCACTCCAGCTTCGTCACTTATCTGGTGTCAACACAATACGGGACGAAACAGTTACTCAGGGCCGTAAATTAACCTTCAATTTGGAGGAGGCAGGAAATTAGGCGGGGGTCTGGGCACATTTTGTGCACACTGAACACGTTTCGTGCAAAATCCTTGATTCTAGGGCCTTCTAAGATGTTACTTGACTAACTCATTCTAAAAGAAAGACTTGGAATGCTTTTTAAGGGAGGTATCATGTTCTTAGTTATTGGAAACAACATAAATTCTAATGAACTTTAAATTTTAATTTTTTTTGGCTCAAAAGTTGGAGGAGGCAGCTGCCTCCTCCGCCTCCATGTAATTTACGGCTCTGGTTACTGGTGATAAGTCATCGCTCAAATTGGCGTAGAAGGAGGCGCCAGGGGTTTCTTCCAACGGTGTCTCGCGTCTCACTGGACATCTACCTACCGCCCGCCTCAAGCTGGGCAGCCCTCAGCCAGTAAGGTGTTGTCCCGCCATGGTCTGCTTCTTCATTGGGTTCATGGAGAGCAAGAGAACAAATCAGACAAGCAGATCGTCAACCACCGCACCAGGCAACAACAAAAGAAAACTCTCAAGAAAAAGACCAGCTCTAAAACTGGGACGTTGGAACATTCGGGCAATGATGCCCGGCTTGTCTTAAAACGAAGCCAGAAAAAAAAACCTGTCATTAATGACAAGCCCAAGAGACTAAATATCGACATTGCCACTCTGCAGGAAACACGGTGCAGGCACACTGAAGGAGAAGGATTTCACATACCTCTGACAAGGGAAGAGCTCTGATGAGCCCGGAAAACATGGAGTTAACTCTGCAGTAAAGAACAGCTTGCTGAAAAGGAATACGATCTATCACAGCCCAAGGACACTGCCACAGAGGAATGGGAAACTCTGCGAGACACCATTTATCGCACCCCCTTGACTACCCTTGGGAAGAAAACCTCGAAGTCAAACGACTGGTTTGAGACCAAATCAGCCGAGATGACCCCAATTATGGAAGCCAAGCGCGCCGCACTCACAGAGTACAAGCGGTCACCCACTGAGAGGAACCTGCAGCGTCTCATGGCTACCAGGAGCAAGACTCAGCTTAGCTCTAGGCGCTATCAGTACTAGACAGAGCTCAGTAAGACGATCCAGGTCCCCTTCAAATCCTCCACTGGGGAAGTCATTACTGACCAAGACCAGCAGATAAAGAGATGGGTGGAACACTACTCCGACCTCTACTCCAGAAAAAATACAGTGACTCATGCATCCCTCGACGCTATCAAATGCGTGCCAGTAATGGAAGAGCTCGATGCAGTCAACCAAGGACGAAATGAGCAAGGCCATTAACAATTTCGTCGTAGGCAAGGCAACAGGCAATGACAATATCCCTCCAGACCTTATCACTGAAACACTGCGAGCTTACCCTACTGAACCCCTTGCATGAAGTCCTCTGCCAGTGCTAGAGAAAGGGGGCTGTGCCGCAAGACATGAGAGATGCTAAGATCTATGGAGCGCCAAATTAACATAAACTCAAATAATTGAAGATATCTTCAATTCAATTATTGCTCTCTTTAATTTAATTAATGTATGGCGTGTAAAACGTTGCACTATTATACTAATCTTGTTATTCATATTCGAAAACTTGTAATGTATATTCTAAAGCATATCATTGATATTCGAAAAGTTGTTATTCATATTCGATAATTTTATCATTCATATTCAAAAACATGTTATTCTTATTCTAAAACGTGTTATTCATATTCAAAAACATGTTATTCTTATTCAATAAATTGTTATTCATATTCTAAACTTTTCATTCATATTCAAAAACATGTGATTCATATTCGATAATATTATCATTCATATTCAAAAACATGTGATTCATATTCGATAATCTTATCATTCATATTCGATAATCATGTCATTTATATTCGATAATTATGTTATTTATATTCGACAATTGTTATTTGAATAGATCTTTAATTAAATTGTTGCGCGCATCAAATGAATTGATATCTTCAAATAATTGAAGATATCTTCAATTATTTGAGTTTATGTTAATTTGGCGCTCCATAAAGATCGTCTCCCTATACAAGAACAGGGGCGAGAGAAGCGGCTGCAACAACTACAGAGGCATCTCCCTTCTCAGCACCGTTTACAAAGTCTATGCCCGGGTCCTCCTGCAGAAGCTGGCTGAGTGTGTCTACCCAGAATCAGTGTGGTTTCCGAACTAAAAGGTCCACGATAGACATGGTCTTCTCCCTTCGTCAATTCCACGAGAAATGCAGAGAGCAGCAGATGCCCCTGTATATTGCATTCATCAACCTCACCAAGGCCTTCGATCTTGTCAGCAGAGATGTCCTCTTTAAAGCCCTCCGAAAGATCGACTGCCCCCCCCCCCCCCCAACTGCATAGCTTAATCGGGTCCTACCACAGCAACATGAAGGGGACTGTGCAGCTCAATGGCAATTTGACATACGAAGCGGGGTCAAACAAAGGTTGCGTGCTCGCACCAACCCTCTTTGGAATTTTCTTCGCACTCCTCCTGAGACACACCTTTGGCGCAGCCCAAGAGAGTATCTACCTGCGGATCAGATCAGATGGCGGGCTCTTCAATCTTGCCCACATTTTAAGTGAGGACAAAGGTCAACACAACCCTCATCAGAGAAATGCAGTTCGCTGATGACGCCGCAGTTGCGACTCATACCCAACAGGATCTGCAGCTGCTGATGGATCACTTCGCCCAGGCCTGCAAAAACTTTGGGCTGATCATTAGTCTGAAGGAGAAAAACATCCTGGGCCAAGACATAACGGCATCACCAGTCATCACAATTTGATAGCTATGAGCTCGAAGTCGTCCACCAGTTTACGTACCTAGCGCACACCGTTACCGATAACCTCTCTCTTGACGCTGAGATCAACAAAAGGATCGGAAAGGCAGTCACAACACTCGAACGCCTACTATCTAGAGTGTGGAACAATCCCAAGTTGACCGTGAGGATGAAGATGGCTGTGTACAACGCCTGCGTCCTCAGCACTCTCCTGTATGGTAGCGAGACATGGATCACGTACGTCCTCCAGGAGAAAATGTTGGACGCCTTCCACCTCAGAAGCCCCCGACGCACACTCGCTATCTCCTGACAAGATTAAGTGACCAACACTGCTAGGCCACGTTAACCGTATGGAGGATGGCCGAATCCCCAAAGACGTCCTCTATGGCGAGCTTGTCGCAGGGCAGCTCTAGATGCATTGGCCGCCCGCAGCTAAGGTACAGGGACGTGTGCAAGAGAGACATGAAGGCGCTCGATATCAACACTAAGTCCTGGAAGAACCTTTCAAATGACCGCGCCAGCTGGAGAAGCACCCTTTACAAACAGCTGCACACTGGTGAAGAGAAGCTGACAGCAGTAGCAGAAGAGAAGAGAGCCTGCAGAAAGGAAACCCCAGTCAACAGACCAGAATCAACGTACAGATGTGAGCAAGACTTTCACTCTCGCATCGGTCTCTACAGCCACAAGAGGCACTGCTCAAGTTGAGCAGACTCCCCAAACAAATAGTGGACGGAGAGTCACTATATCCATGGTCAACCATGACCAAAGCATCTTCGCCAGCCAAGGGTTTACGATCGGGGCGGATCATAAACCCTTGGCTAGCGAAGATGTGACCAAAGGAGGTCTGCTGTACCAACAATCGTTGAATTTCCTTTGAACAGCATTGTCTTAATGAAAACACGTTTAAGGAGGTATGCTACACCAGAGAAATTTGATGTAGATGAAAAGTGGCGGATATGTACAACAATATTTTGAAGTTGAAAATTTGCAAATTTGCTTCATTTTGTCAAAAAATACAGTTTTAGTAGAAGGTAATCTGAAAAAAAATTAAAACCCCTGCTGGACTCGAACCTGCGATCTACAGTTCAGCAGTCGGTATTCTAACCCACTGAGCTACTCGGCTAGGTAAATAAATAGAAAAGGAAAAGTCAAATATTACTGATATCGATTTTGTCATCCATTTATCTAAAGGAAGTCAGCCATTATGACGATGTAGAGTACTACCTTAATTCACTATTGCAGACTTTATTTCATCGAACATAAATACAAAATATATTGGCAAAATAGTCCTGTAGAATAGGCGGATTTGTCTTGACGAGGGAAGGGTCCTCCGTGGCCGAGCGGTTAGAGCATCGTGCTCAAAATCACACGGCCTCTCACCTCTGTCGGCGCGAGTTCGAACCCCACCGGTAAGTGAGAAAGTTTCCCAGTTTACTTTCGGAAGGTGGAAGGTTGGTGGGTTTTTCCCAGGTACTTGTATCTGCGTTCTCTCTTCCACCAATAAAAAATGGGCGCCACCAGATATAATAACTGAAAAATTGTTAAGTGTTGCGGAAAACATTAATCAATCAATGACGAGGGGCGAGTTGTCTTGGGGGCGAGTTGTCCAGAACTCACCACGAAACGAATATTGTTGGCGATTCTCCATGAAATAGCCTGAACAGTTTATACGTTTGGTTTGAACCAGATATGGGACATGTAGAAACTGAAGAAATCACCTAGATCTATATTATGAAACCTAAATCTTTCCAAGAAATAAAGTTCAGTTTTATTTAGCGAAAGTGAAAGTAGAAAAGTTCGTGGAAAGTCGACACATACACGTCAGATTTTTGAAAAATAGTTGATTCCCCAAATTGCTTTCGTTTTGAATATACGTTATCACGAGGCGTTTTCATTTATTACGTACATGGATATTTGCTAATTTCAAGCGAAATAATCTTGAAGTTAACACAAACACCATGGCTCAAGCTGGCGGTGAATGGGAAGAAAATCCAGAAGAACGTGGAAGACGACAAAAGTAAGAAAAGAGAAATAAGTCATTTCACACTGTGATACAGTAAGTTATCATATTTTTCATTTGATATATATTTGCTCCTGTGCTAACCAGAGCAGCCTGCGGTAGATCGAAACCATGGCCCATCAATAACTGAACATGCCCAGCACAATCTATATTTAGCTATATGGCTTTATAAGGTATTAGCGTTGTGAAGCTACTTGAAATAGCTTGATTAAGGTGTTTCAGATTGAATTTCTTAAGTTCAATGGTAAAGCCAAAAAAGTTGCAGAATGATTTTTAAAAATGAACTATAATCACAACACTGTTCTAATTGAAGTTAATTCATAATAAGGCCTATGTCGTTTTAAGAATATTGTAGTAATTAGGGCTATACGGACCATGGATATTGGCCTGGGTAGCTCAGTGGTCAGAGCACTTGACTAGTGATGCAGGGGTCCCGGATTCAATTCATGGTCCAGCCAAAATTTTTCTCTCTCCTATATACTATACATTTGGTGCCATTGACCACCCTGCACTGCAGGTTGTCCTGCTAGGGGCAAAGAGATCCTGGGTTATGTGTCTTTAAGGGCAAATTAGACAAATTAAAGAGGGAGGAATGTAGGGCTATACCAGAGCTGTGGAAAACTGCCGGCAAGACCGGCTTAATTTGGCCGTGACTGACATAAGTTGGTTGAATGTCGGACCGCATGACCGATGTTGTTTGCCCCGCCTGCATTAAGAAAAACACAAAATGCCACCGCGTAAACAGTCTTTATCCAGAGTTGTCGTTTTTTATGCATCGATCGGTAATCCTTGGATGACTTCACTACGCAATGCTTTAGACCTATACAATTTGTGAGGTGGAAGCCACTCGAGGATCTCCAAATGAAACCAGGCAAACTAAACCGCGCGAAAGTATGGCATCATGGCCGATCAAATTTACACCAGGATCAAAACCAGAATGAAAGAATGGTGAGAGAGGTTGTGAGAGAATTAGAAATTGAGTTTGAAAACTAGTGTAAGACATGTTATAATAAACTTCTAAAACCTGCGATCTGTGTGTTACTTCAGTTTTATAAATTATGTTAATTTTAACTCTTTAATATTCGGACAGGCTTAAATCTGTTCGGACAGGCAAAGTTGATAAACATGTCTGTCCGAATGACAGGCTTTTGAAAAACAAATTCCACAGCTCTGCTATACAGATCATGGATATTGGCGTGGGTAGCTCAGTGGTTAGAGCACCTGACTAGTAATGCAGGTGTCCCGGGTTGGATTCTCAGTCCAGACAAAGATTTTCTCCTCTCTCCTATATACTACAGGTAACTCTCGAATTATCGCCACTCAATTCATCGCCATTTTCGTTATAACGCCGCATTTTTCTAGGAACATTTTTCCTGTTACGTAAAACTCTCGTTAAAACGCCAAATTCGCTATCGCCATTTGCCACAGTGTTTTCATTACAAAAGTCTATTTCATCGCGTTAATTATCTCGATAAACCGCCATGGGTGCACGTGGTCAGTGAAGCAGTAAATTGGTCAATATCAATCTCCGGCGTACACCTGGACAGAAGGATCTCAGTAATTGTTGTATTGAATAAACAAGAAAAATACTCAGGATGAACTGTAGTCAAGTTGTTTATACATCAAAGAAACACATTTCAATTTAACTATGGCTTCGCCACGAAAGAGGGTCCTGTTAAATTTCAATAAGAAAAAGCAAATCATTACGTACCAAGGACATCATCAAAAATGTACCCATCAGGATATTGCAAATCATGTTTCTGTTTTATGGGAAAAGGCTATATAAAAAGAAGGACAGTCGGCGACATCTTAGCAGCAAAGGATCGCTCACTTACACAAGTATTGTAAATAGAGGAAAGATAACTCTTATATATAAAAGAACGGTAACTCTATTTCTTCAAGATGGCAGTAATTCAATTCATTGCCAAATTCGTTATAATGCCATAATTTCATAAGGACAAAAGGTGGCGGTTTATCGAGAGTTGACTGTACAATATTGAAATTCATGAAAACAGAATTTCTGTTGTGTTGTAAATCATCCGCTACCCTGTGTGCATTCACTGCATTGAAGCATAGATATAAAGTATGATGACTTCACAATGTGAAATCTGATTGCCAATCCAACTTCTGACCGTCTTTGACTTGTATTCTATCCTGAAGATTCCATAACTGTTGCTTAACAACTTAATAATCATAAACATTTGACAATTTAGAATAAAACGTCTTCCTTAGGGACATAGTTTAAGAGGTGTTTGTTTTAATTACAATATGTTGTATGCAGAACAAGGACTTTGAAATATTTTCACTCAGTGAAATTTGATTTTTATGCTTTTAGAAATGGATATGAAAAGATTTGAAATTGTTAAATCAAGCCATTTCAAATAGGTTTTTAAAGTTATATGTAGCTAAATATAGAGACTGTGCTGGACCTGGTAAATGACTAACAAAAACCCATGCAGATTTACAAGTTTTGAATTAAGAAATGCTCTATCTCTGAGCTAGTAGTGGGTTTTCCCATGGGTAATTTTGAGTGACAATGGTTACAGCTAGGTGGCATATATATGTTGATGCCATATACTAAATCAATTCTTTATTGGAACTAAAGCATATGTAAATGTTGTTAACTTAGTCATGAATATATATATATATACAAATATTAATACATAAAAGTTGAAAAGTACGTATGTTGAAGAAATCTGTATTCCTTTAGATACATAGAAATTGCTGTTTTACCAAAAATCAATTTAACAACATACATGTATGTGTTGAAGGTTTTTTTTTTTAGATATGAATCTGTAAAACTGTGGAATACTTTACCAGAATCTTTTAGAACCAATTTAAATCAAACAATTTAACATTAGCAGTTGGTATGGGGATTATTGTACTTGTTGTGTTTTTAGCTAATTTTATGGTAGAAGTATTTTACTAGAGAATCAAATACATATTGTCCCAAATAATCTTATTAAGATATTTTAGACAAGAGGCTTTATTTTATTTTCAAAATTATTTTTGATAATTACTGGTTACATGCAGATCGTTGACCATGAGTCCACTTAAAGACTCTAGTGCTGTATTTAGCATAATTGCTCTAGAGTTATTGAATTTATTTATGTGTGTGTGTGTGCCTTTGTGGTACTATCCTGTATATGTTGTCTTATATTAGGTTTATTTGATATGTAGTCAGAAAATTGTACATTTATTAATACGTATAGATCTATTCTTCCACCAACTTCACAGGGTTATAAAAAAGGAAATATTGGGACCAAATTTTTTCAGAGGAAATTTTCAGTGCCCACTGTACCGAATTTTACTAGATCTTACTGTAAATTAGCTAAATTGACTTCAAACAACATCTAGTCTTTCAAAAAAAATCCAATCATAATATCCAACAATTTTGATTGCTTATTTCATGTACTTAAACTACTTGGACTACTAAAAAAAAAAGTTCAACTGTGCTCTTTAAATGTAGAATGTAACATGGTAATATAAAGGAGTATAAATATCCAAATCTGTTTATTTATGTGTTGACATCATTAGTCCTGTGTATTTATGTGTTGACATCATTAGTCCTGTGTATTTATGTGTTGACATCATTAGTCCTGTTTATTTATGTGTGTATTTATGTGTTGACATCATTAGTCCTGTTTATTTATGTGTTGACATCATTAGTCCTGTTTATTTATGTGTTGACATCATTAGTTCTGTGTATTTGTGTTGACATCATTAGTCCTGTGTATTTATGTGTTGACATCATTAGTCCTGTTTATTTATGTGTTGACATCATTAGTCCTGTGTATTTATGTGTTGACATCATTAGTCCTGTTTATTTATGTGTTGACATCATTAGTCCTGTGTATTTATGTGTTGACATCATTAGTCCTGTTTATTTATGTGTTGACATCATTAGTCCTGTGTATTTATGTGTTGACATCATTAGTCCTGTGTATTTATGTGTTGACATCATTAGTCCTGTGTATTTATGTGTTGACATCATTAGTCCTGTGTATTTATGTGTTGACATCATTAGTCCTGTGTATTTATGTGTTGACATCATTAGTCCTGCAGATGAAGATCACACGAGAGAACCTAGTCCAGATCGGGGGGGACAGAGAGATGATCGAGGAAGGAAACCTAGGTGAATCATTTGTTCTATACTAAAACACTGAATTCTGTTGTTAACTTTGAACTTGTTGATGCTGATAGATGACATACTGATTCAGAAATACATGTTGCTGGTAAAGTCTGAACTGATAAATTGATTGTTATAAATAGAAACTTTGATTGATGTAAAGATTTAATATTGCTCAACAATTCAATATATTCAAATTCTTTGAGGAGGTTGAGTCCAATTGCTCAAATGGTATATATATTGATACCCGAAATGAGAGAATATTGCCCACTTAGGATATATGAAAGTATCCAATTGGGTTACTCAAATACTGAAAGCACATTTTCACTCTTATATTTCAATTCCAATTATGTACAGAATGATGTAATAGATTACATTTTTAGTAAACTCAGGTGACCTATTGCAATCGGTTGTCGTGCGTTAACAATTTAACATTTTTAACTTCTTCTTGATAACTACCAGTCCAATTCTTTTCAAATTTAGTATGAAGTATCTTTGGAACAAGGAGGACACAAAGATTAAATTTCAGGTCTCCAGCACCCCTGGGGCCTTAGGGGCGGGGCAAAAACTGCCCAAAATTGACCAATTTTCAAAAATCTTCTTCTCAAGAATCGCACACATGTAAGAAAAACTAAATGCATGGTGATGGAGATCAGGAAGGCCTCTACCAAAATTTTAAATTTCATGATCCCAGGGTGGGACCAAACTTGTTATATAGTGTTTATGTATAAAACACTTAAATAACATCTTCTTTAGTGCTATCATGGATACTAAATTGAAACTAAATGGATAGAGCAGGTACTTTTTTACCAAGATTGTAAATTTCATGATCCCCAGAGTAAGGGTTCTGACCCCAGGGTGGGGCCAAGCTCATACATGCCAACTTTTAAAAATCCCCATGGGGGATTTTGCACGCGACAACCTTTTTTCAACGCTCAAAATTCACGACATTTTACCATGAAAATAAATATTTTTCTTTTCAAATAAGATATCAATCTAATCATTGTACATGTATCATATATTAACACAACATCAAGTGTGTTTGACCATTAACTTCAACAAAACTATATATATTAAAAAAAAACACTTTGAAAGATATACATAAGTATTTTATTAATATCATCTATTCAGCAAAAAATCCTCTCCAACAACAAGTCACATGCATATTATCAAATAATACTAAAGTTGCATCCTTTTATATCATATACACATTGGCTGGTCTATATATCAAAATTTAAATTAAATTAAACACATGCATTTAGGTACGACTACAAAGGCCATCTTGCTTGTCTGTAAACGTCTGGTGGAACAATCTGCATTGCAACCAGAAAAGGAGTGATCTGCCCTGCTATGAAGTTTGCGAACAAAACCCATGACATCTGAAATAATTACCAGGAAAAAACACATCAAAATATACGTTTTTACTTGTAAATTAAGGCTACTTAATTGCTAATATAAAATTCAGTACAGACTTAACAAGTGCGAATTACGCATCACAAAGTCTATTGAATACTACACTATATAGACTATATAATACATCATTATAGACGGATAGATTCGGATAGCCTATATTATTATAGTTGGAAAAACATATATTTGACGTACCTTATTGCATATTTTGGATGCTGTCAGCGAGAGGCAAAAATCGGGAATGTCCGATTGTTTGGTGGTGACATTATCATCGTTGTCATTCCCGTTTGAGTAAAGGATATGTCAATTTGAAATCCATCTTCCCGATTAATCACTATCAAAACATGCTTCACACTGTCCGATAAGCACCCCGACACAGGCAGACCAGGTAAATACCATGCGACACAGGTAAACAGCAATGGCTGACTAGTGTCCCGATTTCTGATTGGCCACTTCAAAAATGACGCGGGATTTCAAATTACGGTTGGAAATGGGGGTTTGTTGTCGTAAAGTGGGATATATTTTTAGAAAATCGGGATTTTGGGGTATTTTTGCAATCCCGATCGGGATATCGGGATTTGCCTTTTCAACTGCTTCAAATCGGGAGACTCCCGCACAAATCGGGAAAGTTGGCATGTATGCAAGCTTAGTATATAGTATTTATGTGTCAGTTTGCTGATACTGTATAAAATTTAAATGCATACACTGTAATCAGGAATAGCAGAAAAGGATGTACAAAAAATGGTGAATTTCAATCAAAACCCAGGGTAAATGACTTTAGGATGAGTTAAAATTAGTCATGTTTTGACGTTTTAATGTTAATACACCTATTATTTAAAGCCTTTCATCAGTGTATACACTTTTGAAAGCAGTGAAGTTTTAAGAACACATCTTGCTTTATACTGTTGCTGAACATTAGAATTTAGCTTATATATTCAGAACAGGAAATTTTTTCTAGATTTCATAGCCCATGGAAGTAGTGATACTGTTTCACTAGTATTCTGGTGACTGATAAGGCCTGTGGGCTTCTTGTTACAATGTACTAAGATTTTATAAATGATCATTGAAAATCACCCTTGTAAAATTAATAATATAATATTGCCAGAAGTGGACCTGTACCCTTTTGTTTGTTTGCACTGCATTTCTGTCTCCAAATTGAAAGTGTTTATTACCACTTAGGACCTTTCTTTGGCACATGATTATATATGTTGTTAATAGTTGAATGAATTAAATGTAAGAAATTACAGTTGCAACTACAAATTTTATAGAGATGGACAAGCTGAACACCGAAGAGAATTTAGCCCTAAACAGGTAAGGATTTATCCTAGGAATGACCCGTCCCTTCCCCAGGACAAACAAAGAGAATTTAGCCCTAAACAGGTAAGGATTTATCCTAGGAATGACCCGTCCCTTCCTCAGGACAAACAAAGAGAATTTAGCCCTAAACAGGTAAGGATTTATCCTAGGAATGACCCGTCCCTTCCCCAGGATTTATCCTAGAAATGACCCGTGCCTTCCCCAGGACAAACCAAAAAGTTATTCTAATAATTCAAAATACAAATGAAGGACAGGTGAACACAGACCCGTGGATGCACCAGAGGTGGGATCAAGTGCCCAGGAAAAGTGAGCATCCTCTGTTGACCGGTCACACCTGCCATGAGCCCAATAAAATAAGCTGTATGTTAAATTATATTTACCACTAAACAAATTAGATTTGAATGAATTACTGTTTTGGAATACAAAAATTACATGAAAGAACACTACGGTAATGATATAATTGGAAAACTCAAGGCCGAAATGATGTTAGATGAGTTGTGCTTGAATTTCTTTTTTAGAAGACACGATTGTGTGAAAATCTCTGGAACAATACATTCAATAATGTTACAATTTAGAAACACAAGGTCAATACTCAAGGCTAAAACGAAGTAAAATCAGTTGTACATTCAAAATCTACAAACATATTTACATGGAAAACATGTTTTATTGTTTTTAGCTCACCTAAGCCAAAGGCTCAAGTGAGTTTTTCTGATCAGAATTTGTCCACTACAAGGGCATATGATAATTGATGAATTTGTACTCAAGTTTAATAATTAAGTTTGATAATTAATGAATTGTTAATCGTTACCTTTGAAATTTTTTTTTCTGAACCAAGCTGCTTGTATAATTATAGTCTTGCTCAAGTTTGTTTCTTGCTAGGAACTGCTACTCTGGTGAGCGATGTGGCCCATGACCTATTGTTTGACTTGCTAGTCAATGTTTTCTAAGGAATGAATTAGGAATTGTCCTATTCATCTAATAGGCTGATCCACAATCTATAATCAATTGTGGATTGTCTTGAAGGGATAGGTTGTGCAATGACTTTGAAAATTTTCATTGTTTATTTCTTAGGGTCATTTTAGTGCATTATGTAACTTCTCCTCTGACTTTGTATCTACTTTGTACATCTGAGACATTTGGATATTAGAGTTTTGTTGGTTCTTAGTGCGTTTTAAATCACCTGAGTCACTCAGGTGACCTATTGCTATCTGTTTTTGTCTGTCTTCGTGCATTGGTGGCCGAGAGGTTAGAGCGTTCGCCCTGCATGCGGAAGGCCGGGGTTCGAATCCCGGCCGCGACAGACCTAAGTCGTTAAAGTAGGTAGTGACAGTTCTATCCCAAACGCTTGGCATCAGATGTGAATGTCACGGGTCCTCGGAGATGACCTTTAAAACGGATGTCCCGTGGCACGCTAAAGAACCCTCACTGCTCAATGGCTGTAAGTGCCGAGCATAGGCCTAAATTTGAAACCCTTCATCGATCTTGGTGACATCTCCATATGAGTGAAAAATTCTCGAGCGAGATGTTAAGCAAGAAGCAATCAATCAACAAATCGTGCATCGGTCTTAAGCTTTTGAACACTTTTGGCTTCTTCTTTTGAACGGCTGAACCAATTCTAAGTAATTTTGATATGTAGCATCTGTGGGTTTAGGGGAACAAAAATTTAAAAAATTTCATGGACCCTGTCTCATTAGGATGGGACTGAAACCATCAAAATTAATGCAATCTTCAAAACTCTTTACTCCTGGACCAAAACCATCAAAATTAATGCAATTTTCAAAACTCTTTACTCCTGGACATCAAACAGTCATACTGTTTGCATAAATAAAGCAATGAAGATGATCAAGAGGTCACATGCTGCTAGGAGAGGTTCTGCAGATCGCGAGTTCAACACCAGGTAGAGGCAGAAAAGGGTATCCATATAATATATAGCGAATTTCTCTGTGCTTTGTACACAGACACACATTTATATACAGTGCTCCATGGATATTTGCCAAATTTTGTTCAAGACAAATTCAGCAATTGTAATTAACCTGACCACCTGAATACCTTGTCTAGTTTGTCACACTTCACTGCACTGCTCCTAAAGTACAGGTGTGATTACTGATGGATGTTAGCTAATTGTCATTACTATCAAGGGCCATAAAATTTGATTATTTGTTTGTGAAAATCATTGGTGCAGGACCACAATGGAAACTAGCTATATGCTAATTTGTGTTATCCTGGATAAACAAAGGCTATTATTATTATTATTATGTGGGGTTGGCATTATATTGGGGGTGTTAACATGGGAAGAAATCTGTTATGTAGTATTTTCAGACAATAAGTATTATTATACAATGGTATAATAACGGGGGGGGGGGGGGGGGGGGGGGGGGGGATATATATCGAGGGAGTACTGTATAGTCACAAGAATTTACTTTAGTATAAAACTTAATGTAGATGGGCATTTTACAGAATACATCACACTGCTAAATGATTTTGATATATAACTTGCAATAATTGAATTTTATTTTAGATGACTCCAAACTATGATCAAACCAGTGCACATAAACGTTCAAATAATTCTTCACAAGAAGGTTATAGGAGTGAAGGGGGATATAAGCCTGAAAGGCAGAGAGGAAGGGGAGGAAATAGAGAAAAAGAATATTATCCTCACAAGCAGAACGAACAATACGGATGGAATAACTGGCAGGATAATCCAGGAGGAAATCACTGGGGGAGACAAGGACAGTGGACAAGGAATCAGGGTGGACAAGGGTTCAATCAGTGGGACAGTTACCAGGAACATCAACAGAATACTCACAGAAACCGAGGGTAAGTACATCAAGAACATCAACAGAATACTCACAGAAACCGAGTGTAAGTACATCAAGAACATCAACAGAATACTCACAGAAACCAAGGGTAAGTACATCAAGAACATCAACAGAATACTCACAGAAACCGAGTGTAAGTACATCAAGAACATCAACAGAATACTCACAGAAACCGAAATAACAGGTAAGTACATCAAGAACATCAACAGAATACTCACAGAAACCGAGGGTAAGTACATCAAGAACATCAACAGAATACTCACAGAAACCGAGTGTAAGTACCTCAAGAACATCAACAGAATACTCACAGAAACCGAATGTAAGTACCTCAAGAACATCAACAGAATACTCACAGAAACCGAGTGTAAGTACCTCAAGAACATCAACAGAATACTCACAGAAACCGAATGTAAGTACATCAAGAACATCAACAGAATACTGACAGAAACCGAAATAACAGGTAAATACATCAAGAACATCAACAGAATACTGAAAGAAACCGAGTGTAAGTACAGTACCCGCAACGTTATTCTTGACATGATAAACGATAGAACACGATACACGCACGATAGGATAGGATACACGCACGATATGATAGGATACACGCATGATACGATAGGTTACACAGTAAACCTGATAAACGCAAAACCTGATAAACGATCTTCACGATAGACCTCATAAACGCAAAACACGATAAATGATCTTCACGATAAACGGAAAACCTGATAGAAATGTTGTAAATTTAGAAACAATTTAGACAGAACGAAAGTTTGATACGTACAAAATAATTACATTATGTTGATAATAATATTGAAGGATTTCAATACTCAATATATACCTAAAGCATATAATTTATTTATCCACAGTTGTACGTTTAATTTTTATTTTTTTTAAAATTCTATTTATGTTTTTTTAACGTCATTACAGCTAAAATCCGGAAGCTAAACTATATACGGTATTGAATTCATTATTTGATATCTATATGAATTTTCTCAGTCAATGTTTCTAAAACGTATATTGTCACCTTGAATGTTTAATATATAAATCATACAGGAAGTGATTGATTTTTATCTTGCTTAATGTCTCGCTCGAGAATATTTCACTCATATGGAGACGTCACCATGACCTGTGAAGAGCTTTTAAATTTAGGCTTATGCTCGGCAATTACTGCCATTGAGCAGTGAGGGTTTTTTAGCGTGCCACACCTACCGTGACACTGGGCGTATGTTTTTAAGGTCATCTCTGAGGACCCGTGGCATTCACACTTGATGCCGATCATTTAGCAATTAAACAGGGAATTAACAAAATGTAATATAATGTAGTGATATCATGCTTCAATAGCTCTCTTATTCTAATGTCTATTATCTTGGATATCAAATAAAACCAAGTAATATTTTGTGTGTAGCGAGGAGGGGGGGTATTTTGCATCAAGCTCTGAGTTCACTGCTCATTCAACAACTACAATTATTTTCATAATGACCGCTTTAAATACAATCCATTGCACTACACCATATACTCATATGTTAGATATTTCTACACTATGAGTGATAATTGATAGTCATAAGTAATTGGAACATATTTACATGAATTGATATTTTGTTGACAAAAAATAAATAAACTATTAAAAACATATACGAAACCCGGCTTGATTTAAAGTCGCAATTTAGAAATGCTTTAACATGTTTGTGTTTAGCATGTAAAAAATTCAAATAATCATCAAAACCAGCATAAATTTCCAGCATCTACACGTACGACTATTGGTATATGTGTACATGTACAAGTAAAAAAAAAACGATGACAGCTGAATCATGCCCAATTGAGCAGCATTTTGGGAGATGCAATATACCCTTGCACTCTTTTAAAACTTAATCTTCTAAATGTGTGAAATACAATGTCCCTGAGAATGTTTACTGTCAAAACACGGGTGATACACAAAATCAGATAGATAAGAACGCGCACAAAGTCAGTAGTTGATATATAAGTTGAATACAGGTGAACAAAATTGGAAGGAAAAGAACCATTGTTAAAATATATTTAATAAACAATGTAATTTATTGATTTTTCCTTTCAGATCGGAACTTCCTATTTCTCTGTTAGTGTTAATTACAAATAATTGTTTCTAGACAAGGAAATGTTTATGAACTCCAGATGAAGGAGCTTTTAGTTTTACTGTCCTCGGTTTGCTCGGCACCACTACCTACTTTCCAGACTACTTAGAATGAAATTGCGATAAATTTTCAACCTCTCTGGACAGACATATAGCACTTTTTCTGCCTTAAAATTGACAGCTTTATGTTCTCCTTCATATACTGTCTTTCCTCGATTCCTAAAAATAGCTTCATTAACAAAACGAATAAAGCTTTTGGAAAGTATCTTACTTTTTCATTAGATTTAATATACAATCCCGATAGTTTTCGAAGCTATACGATAAACGATTTTCACGATAAACGGAAAACCTGATACACGCAAAATGCGATACACGATAGACCTGATAAACGCAAAACATAATAGAAAACGGAAAACCTGATACACGATAGGATAGGATACATGCACGATACGATAGGATACACGCACGATACGATAAGATACACAATAGGAATGTCAAGAATAATGTTGCGGGTACTGTACATCAAGAACATCAACAGAATACACACAGAAACCGAGTGTAAATACATCAAGAGCATCAACAGAATACACACAGAAACCGAGTGTAAATACATCAAGAGCATCAACAGAATACACACAAAAACCGAGGGTAAGTACATCAAGAACATCAACAGAATACTCACAGAAACCGAGGGTAAGTACGTCAAGAACATCAACAGAATACTCACAGAAACCGAAATAACAGGTAAATACATCAAGGTTCCCTGCTTTTTAGAATTTAACTATGGAGGAAGCTCCATACAAGTAAAAGGGAGTGTCTGACATTTTTACATACTGGAATCAGGTTGTCCGTCTGTCTGTCCGTCTGTAGACGCAATGGTTTCCGGGCTCTAAAGCATTATCCTTTCCACCTACCGTCACCATATCATATATATGGACTACCCATGGGATGAAGATGTTCCCTATCGATTTTGGGGTCAAAAGGTCAAAGGTCAAGTGCACTGGACATCGAAGTAGCAATATGGTTTCCAGGCTCTAAAGCATTATCCTTTCCACTTACAGTCACCATATCATACATATGGACTACTCATGGGATGAAGATGTTCCCTATCGATTTTGGGGTCCAAAGGTCAAGTGCACTGGACATCGAAGTAGCAATATGGTTTCCAGGCTCTAAAGCGTTATCCTTTCCACCTACAGTCACCATATCATACATATGGACTACCCATGGGATGAAGATGTTCCCTATCGATTTTGGGGTCAAAAGGTCAAAGGTCACGCGCACTGGACATCGAAGTAGCAATATGGTTTCCATTTAAATTCTTAAACGGCTTTTTTCATCGCATGGAGATGCTGTGTTCCTAGATACCTTTTGGATCATAATACTGAAGTTTTACCTATTACCAACACCCTTTGAGAGATTGGGGTAAGTGGGGGGTATTCTTAGTGAGCATTGCTCACAGTACCTCTTGTCGGTTTTATTAGGTCACCCAAGTCACTCAGGTGACCTCTTGCAATTGGTCTTCCTCAGTTGTCATTCAACATGCATCATGTGTTATCTGTCAATAAATCACAACAATTGAACAGCAGCAGACCATGGTGATTTATGTGAGCGATGTGGCCCATGGGTCTCTTGTTTAGAAAACTTATGATCTCTGTCAAGTCCATTTAAGAATATGAAGGTTTAAAATAAGGATCATGTCAAAAAATTCTTGTATTGTCGTTTGATCAAGTAAATTTATGCCCCAATGTTTGAATGTTTTGTAGAAAGTGTGAATAGATAATGAATTGAGAATACCTACACAGTAGGTACTACATGAGACCTAACATTATTAAATTTCATGAAATTATGTCTGACAACCAGTAAGGTTAAAACACTTAAATTACTGTCACTGTATGTTTATCTAAAAAATCTATGAGTCAGTCTGTCCTCCTTAACATATTTTGTAAATATTTTTTCACTACATGAATATTGTGTATTTGTACATACTCTGACCTTATTTGTACTCAAATGTATGTTTATCTAATGTACCCCATGTACCACATATTATGTGGTTTAAGCAAATAAATGAACTTGTACTTGAGATACTTACTATAAAATGAAAATTCCTGATTTCACAAGCCAAAAAAAAAAACGTAATTTGTAATGCTCATCATAAAGAAAACATTAGATGTTGGGAATTGATTAGGCAAATTCAACTTAATTAGTAGATTATCATCCAGGGTCAGGAAAAAGTATGGGGCGGGTGGGAGGATTTTATTTTTTAATTTTTATTTTCTGAGAAGAATATTGAAGACAAATGAGTTTTTATTTCAACAGATCCGCATCATTTAAAGGGACCGATTCACGATTTTCTCCAAAATTTTCTACTTCACTTTTAATGATCAAAATCTACTGTCTAATGTGCTTAAAAGATTTCACATAAAAATCAAGGTTATACATTATCACAGAAGCTCATTTTAGAAAGTTATTATTATTTGTTTTGTAAACAAAGATTGGGTTATGTTATTGTTTACATTTTCAAAAGAAATGGATATTGATCTAAGTTTATTATATTTTTCACATTTCAAACATTTTGGGGGTAAAATGTGTTATCTAAAAGTTAAAATTTGTGACTATGCAAAATTAAGATACTTTACATTACAAAATCAACATTTAACTTGTTTGTTTGTTTACATAAAAAGACTCGAGTCTTTGTTTACGTAACACAGATTTAAGCCTAAAATATTGCATTTATTCTTGTATTCAGAAGGTCAAAAGTTTGGCTGTCAACATTAAATGAGTTCTATTTTTAATGTTTAACAACAAAAATGAAAAATATCTTTATCAAAAATCGTGAACCAGTCCCTTTAATGGCAGATGGATATCAATCTATGCTATTTTCATAGAGTAATTCCAGGTTAGGCTTTAATTTAAGGATATAACAGAATATACCTAACTTCTTCAAGATTTACGTCTGTAAGAACGCGAGAAATTAAGAAAACCATATAGATCTATTTTCATCACAAAGCTTTTCACATTGCTCTACCGGAAATGTAAACCAGAAGTGTAAATACCGGAGTCGGACATGAAAATATTCTGGAAATTGCAAGTTTCGCAAAATAAAAAAATTCGGGGCGGGCCAATTTTTGAGGGACGGGCGGGGATGATAATGTATCAATTAAGTTGAATACGCAAGTTCCGAGTTACCCAAAAGTTATTTCCCTTTGTCGAACTCTTTAGCATTTTATGACGTATGGTGGGTACACAATGTATACATTATATCGTAGACTGGCACTGTACATAACGATTACGTACGATTAATGTAATGAAAGCGTAACTTTTGTTTTTATCTCATAGGTGTGGTGTATATTGAGATTGAGATAAAGCATTAGCTTTATCACACGCCCGTTTGATAAAGCACTTTCGGTCCGAACTACTTTTGACACTGTCCCCGCTTGGATGACATATTTTCTGTGTTTATGCATATCCATGCATGAAATAAAGCATAAAACGTATTATTCTGTATTTATTTAGAATTTCTTTTATAACAAAATTAAAATGATGTTGCCCCCACTGACATTTAATAAAAGTTACCGGCCACAAAAATGCCAACTCGGTCTGTAACTAGAGATCTACTCAAAATTACGATCAGAAAACAAAAATATGTGCACACTATTATCATCGACAACGAATCGACGGCCTACTGGACAAGCCTAATCGAAAGTACATCGACATGCTGCGGTACCAAGTATTCACAAGCACAATCTCTTTTTTCTGGAGCATATTAAATGTAACAAATCTCAACAGCTTTACTTACTAGGCTAGGCCTATTTAAAGTGCCTCAGGATTTCCTCTCGCCCTCAGATCCAAAGTAACTACGTAAATAAAATCCAAATGCACAAACACTTCTACTTTTCATTGTAAACTGTTGAACATTCTAATAATGCTGCATTAAAATATTACTTTCATTGATGACATGTTTATTTCAAAACGACGACGACATCAAACTTTTATCAGATCAGGCCTACGTCAAAAAATAAATACTCGGTCAATAGTTGTTACTTTGTTGGAATGGCAAAACCATTATTAATTATAAAATATAATCCCTTCTAAAACAATTTTTATCCATGGTTTCTCTTATAAAAATGACTTTTTGTACTGTCTATTAATGGTTTATAAGCGCACTATTTTTTCCCGCGTAAGGTAGACAGATTAAGCACGACGTCTGAGCCACGGATTCAAAACAAATACACCACATCAACTCGGATAAACCAAATATCAAAACACGCAATATAGATATCCTCTATATATCAATCACTGGTATGCATATTCTGGCCATATCAAGCATAATTTGTTTGAATAAGATCATCAAATTGGCTATTAAATCATTATTCGTTTCCTTTTCTACATGAGTGACCCTTTTATCAAAGAAATATGGCAATTAACAATATTTGTTTGAGCCATTTTGTTATCCAATATTCATAAACTCACTAAAGTTGCCTTTCCCCTGAGACAGGATGGTCTCAGAAACTGCATATCATCTTTTAAGAAATAATACAACGATAGTAATTAGCAAATGTACCCACTGTCATCATATTTTACGTCATAATTTACGGAAGAGTTCGATAAAGGGAAATAACTGTTGGGGAACTCGGAACTTCCGTATTGGCCTTACCACGTGGAGGTGTGAAATCATCTTTTGTTTAAAGTAATTCCACCCTCCTGTGATGTCATAAGATTTTGCGAAATCAATGATTTATTTACTAGATTTATGCATGATATTACTGCATTAATTTTGTTGGAGTCTTTTCCATTGGTTATTGCAAAATATCTTGTTAAACATAGAATATTTCAAAAGTCTAAGTTATATATGAATAATCAACAATACATGTATGTTTCAAAATATTTAATCCAAGGGCATTAACTCTGTTTTCATTCAATCCTATATCAAGTTCATTATGCGATAGATTTTCTTTATTTTTTACTGAAATTTTTAATAGTTTTGTAAAGAAACAGTTTCGTGAAATTTTTACGAATGCTATTATAATTATGCAATTTTCTGATGTTGATATATGATTTTGTATATGTATGCCTCGCATCTTAAAAAGTATGATGACTTACATGTTTTAATTGATAATTTCGTATAAATTGAATTAAATACACATTTTAAACTTTTATCAAATAATAATATAAATATGAAGTTACCTAACATGCAGACAGGTGTGAAATCCACCTACACCTGCTTCATTTGTTTACCTTTGTCACTTTGGAGTCATTCATGCATTATGCATTTGTTTTGGTTTTATTATGCAATGCAAACAATGAAATTGGATGACATTTTATGCACAAAATTCAAAATTTTAACATCACTGAAATGCAATAAAAATTTTAATTATGGCGGCAGCTGATTTTGACTATGTTACTGATTCACGATTTTCCCTAAAATTTTGTTTTTGACTTTTAATGAACAAAATCTACTGTCTAATGTGTTTGAAAGATTTCACATGAAAATTAAGGTTATACATTATCACAGAAGCTCGTTTTAGAGAGTTTATTATTTATTTTGTAAACAAAGATTGTGGTATGCTATTGTTTACGAAATTTCCAAAAGAAGTGGATATCGATCTAAGTTTATTTTATCTTTCACATTTCAAGCAAATTGGTGTAAAATGTGTCATCTAAAAGTTAAACTTTGTGACTATGCAAAATCAAGATGCATAATATTACAAAATCAATATTTCACTTGTTTGTTTACATAAAAAGACTCGAGTCTTTGTTTACATTACACAGATTTAAGGCTAAAATATTGCTTTTATTCTTGCATTCAGAAGGTCAAAATTTTTGCTGTGAACATTAAATAAGTTATATTTTTAATGTTTAACATAAAAAATGTAAAATATTTTTATCAAAAATCGTGAACCAGTCCCTTTAACCATGGTGTACACAAATTTAACCATGGTGGGCCTCCAGGTTCAAATCCCTTGTGGAGAAGCCTATTTTAAATATGTATATATGATTATACCACTCCTGAAAGAAAAGTGTGTTCATACAAATTCTTTGTGTCCCCTTAATTTACTTCATTATATCCATAATTAGTTATATTAATTTTACTATTTATAACAAAATCAGTGTGGGAAGGGTAATTTTCAAAGCTTTGAATACAACCTCAACCCCAACCCCCAATATTTTTCTTTGTTTTGAACATTACCACAAAGAATGAAAGTAGAAATAACAATCCAAAAATAAAAATGATTTTCTAGAAAAAAAAACCAATTCATTGTAAATAGTTACAAATACATTGTTTATGCACTTTGGGAATAAAAATTAGTTCATTTAATATATCCAGAAATTTGCTACATCCAAATTCATTATAACCAATTTTTTGAATAAAGACATATGAAGAATTGTTACATGGGATTCAGAAAAACTGTTATATCTGAAAATTCGCTGTATCCTTGTTCATACTAAATTAGTTTTACTGTACCCCTTAAGATGTAGGTAATCCCTTTTGATTTTGAGGTCACAAGGTCAAACATCAGGGTTCCAACTACTCCAGACATGAAAATATTGTCCACTCCATATTTTGAGAACCCTTTGCTTGATAGGCATCAAACTTGATCCACTGTGGCATCTCCATACTTTTCATTATCACTACAGACATGCTTAATGAAATGTTGATCCATTTCAGTCCATTTTGCTACTTGGAAGGCATATATGTTTCTAAAACACTTCTTGTTTCTAACAACAGAAATTTTCACACCAATGAAAGCAGACAACAGGGTTATGGTGGCAGAAGACAGGTAAGTGATGCTGAATTGTATTACGGTAAATGAATGCTTCGTGCCCATGTTCATAAAGTACTGAAGAAACGATATTATTAATACCTTTGTTAAATGGTTATGTTTAGCTTAGCCAATTTTATGCTACAATATTCTTCACATTTCAGTCATTTCTATACCCCCACAAAGTTCAGAGGAGGTATACTGGAATCACCTCATCCATCTGTCTGTCTGTAAACAATTTGTCAAGATTATGTCTTTAACACTGATGAACAGATTTGATTAAAACTTTGTGTGTCTTACAAGAATAATGAAGTTTTGCACCTATTTGATTGAGATTGAGATTTTTTATCATTCAAGGAAGTCATGGATATATTTTTGGCCGGAATTGGCTTATAGAATGGTGAATGACGGGTGGGCGGGCCTCCCTGTAATAGGGTTCCTATTTTGTGTAATCAACTCCTCTCACACCTCTAACGACGTTCCTCAAACTTTGTACAGTTGTTATGGATATATTGCATTAAGATGTGCCTTTTTGAAAATGCTCAGACATTTTTCGAAAAATTTACATGGACATGTAGTTGAACTTGATCATTCTTTAAGCATGTTTTGAATAGATGATACCTATTTTGTGTAATCAACTCCACTCACACCTCTTACTTGACGTTCCTCAAACTTTGTACAGTTGTTACGGACATATTGAAGATATGCATGTGTCGTTTTGAAAGTGATCATTACAGACATTTTTCCAAAAATTTACAAGTAGTTGAACTTTGTCATTTTTAAAGCATGTCTTGAATAGACAGTACCTATCCTCTTCCAGCATTTATTTGACATCCTTCAGACCTTGTACAGCTGTTATGGAAACATTGTAGATGTGCAGTACCTATTTGGAAGTGATGGTACCTACTCCTCTAACAGCTTTTACTTAACATTTTTCAGACCTTGACCTTGTACATTATAGGTGTTATAAAATTTTTGGATTGAATGGACATCATAATGTTGATTAGATTATAAATCACAACTATATAATACAAAGCTATCTTACAGCAGAGATACTTTCTCCAAATCTCTCTGTCTCTCTCTTTAGTAAATGATGTGTATGCAGTTGCGTACTGATGTATAGGAGCTACACGCCTGTTAACCATAAATGGGTTTTAACACAATGAAATGTTCATATAATTTTATTTGATTAATGTAAAAGTATATAATTACCAAAAGTAAAATTGTTCATGGCCACCAGAACACACAAGGGGAATGAGACGAAAAGTGGTCACGAAAAAATGTCAAATATTCCTTGTTAATATATATGTGTCGATGAGGATTATTTTTATGGTTGATGAATGGAATAAATATCTAAATTATTGGATCAGAAAGAACCTTGGGGTGGGTGATGATAAAAGCAGAATTTAAAGAGCTATTTTGAATTGAAGTTTTGAGTAAAAACTTGTTTCACTCCTTGTGTTTTTTATCAGGGGGTAGTATGGCATAAATCCCAACTATTATTATTACAGACAAAAGTGCCGGTTCCTGTGATTTGACCTTGATCATAAAATCTTTTAGAACTTTTGACTCATAGAGACAACAATGATTGGATGATGGAATCTATGAACTGGTATCAAGGTCAAGTTGCTCTAATGACCTTATATCATGACCTTTCATACACTTTATTTGTTTCTTGTACAAGTGACAGTAAATATATCTCACCCCTTTCCTCTAAAACCTTTCACTATTGATGTGTGAAAGTGTTTCATAAAGAGAAAAACTTAATTAATAGTTTAATTAGATTAACCTCACTGTCAGTGTCTCATCTCCTTTTGTTCGTTTGTTATTCTTGTCATTATTTGTGCCACAGTTATTGAAACTGTTACACGTATTATAAGATAACTTACACAAAGCCAGTACTTTGTTTGGGAAACCATAATGGTAAATGTTGTTTCTTATCAGTTTTAAATACCAGATCTGAGCATTTCAAAAATATTAAAATATGAATTTTCATAAATAAAATAGAGATTGGATTATGGACCAAACAGAGAATATGAAAGAAATTATAATGCCACATCTAGAGGTTCATCTGATTCATTCAGAAGTAAAAAAAGGCGATATGATTTTGAAGGGCAATATCAAAAGGGCCATAATTGGTACAATTTCAAGGTAAATTATGTGAAAGTGTAGAGGTTTATTCCCTGTTATATTTTTTACAGATGCATTTATAAAGCCAAAAACAAAATTCTTTAGTGTTTACTTGATTACTAATTTAAATTTTTTTTATTATGATTAAGGATGAGGATCCTGTGGTTTTTCTGTCTAAGAAGTTGTCTTTCATACTAAGACATGGGGCAGAGAAAATGGGATTTCAACTCATGCCAGGTAAGAAATGATAATATGATACCTGTTAGCTGAATATCTTTACTGCTTTCAAGATCAAAGATCAGAGTGCATAACGTTTTGGGTCTGTCTTTTGATATGCCCGTCTTTAGATGGGACATATTTTGGAAAAGCAATGCCTTTATGTCAATCCATCCATTCAAGGTTTTCTGTTTCTATTTTCATTTCACTGCACATATCACACTGAAACTTGCTGTGTAGTGTCTTTGTGGGTCACTCTAGATCATGTTGCAATTTTGATCCATTTCAACCTCTGTTGCAGGAGTTTTCCCCCTTTATTTGAAATTTAATGGTACATGTACATGATTTGTTCGTTTAACTCCTCCTGCAGTTTTCAAGTTAGAGCCATGTTATTTTACAGAGTGTTTGTATTGGAATTAAAAATGTGCACATGGCAAGGATTTAGATTTTCTTGAATTTTTGAGGTTGTTAGACTTAGTCAGTTTTGAAGAAATATTACATAGAGAGTATATGTCAAAGCTTGATGATGGCTGATACTACTTTAAGCAAAGTTCTACAATTCGTGACATTTTTGCCATATTTGCCAGTCAGTGTTATAGAAAACAAACACCTTAATAAATACACCCAACATTAGGTTGTGATCGATGTATTGTGTACTGTTTAGGGTACTCTTGATATTATTTTTATCTGTTTGTCTGCAACTTTAACCTTGGTCATAACTTTGTAAGCTTTACTAGATATGGACTTCATGCTCAGTGAATTTAAAGGTCAAAGTCATTGGTATATGACTGAAGGCCAAAGTCAAATATGCTTTTTAGCTCACCTGAGCCAAAGGCTCAAGTGAGCTTTTCTGATCAAAATTTGTCCATTGTCCGTCTTCGTCATAAACTTTTCACATTTTCATCTTCTTCTCAAGAACCACTGGGCCAATTATAACCAAAGTTGGCCAAAAGCATCCTTAGGTAAAGGGCTCTCAAGTTTGTTCAAATAAAGGGGCATGCCCCCTTCAAAGGGGAGATAATCACAAAAATGCAAAACTAGGGTGGGGTCATTTAAAAATCTTCTCAAGAACCACTGGGCCAAAGGAGCTGAAATTTTCATGAAAGCTTCCTGACATTGTTCAAAGTGTTACATAGAAATATATAGGGAAAATCTTTAAAAATCTTCTTCTCAAGAACCAATGAGCCAGAAGAGATGAGATTTACATGAAAGCTTCCTGAAAAAGTGCAGATTCAAGTTTGTTCAAATCATGGCCCCCGGGGGTAGGTTGGAGCCACAATAGGGGATCAAAGTTTTACATAGAAATATATAGGGAAAATCTTTAAAACTCTTCTCAAGAACCAATGAGCCAGAAGAGCTGAGATTTATATGAAAGCTTCCTGACATAGTGCAGATTCAAGTTTGTTCAAATCATGGTCCCCGGGGGTAGGTTGTGGCCACAATAGGGGATCAAAGTTTTACATGAGAATAAATAGAGAAAATCTTTAAAAATCATCTTCTCAAGAACCAATGAGCCAGAAGATCTGAGATTTACATGAAAGCTTCCTGACATAGTGCAGATTCAAGTTTGTAAAAATCATGGCCTCCAGGGGTAGGTTGGAGCCACAATACAGACTAAGGTTTTACATGCAAATATATATGGAAAGTCTTCAGATATGGGCCAAGGTAACTCAGGTGAGTGATGTGGCCCTTGGGCCTCTTGTTCAGTTGTGTTGTGTTTCACAAACACATCTTGTATATTGTTCTGATTTTGTTGGGTTTTCATGAATTCATTGGCCCTCATCTTTGTGTAGGTGGGTGGGTGGAAGGATCAGTCAAGGATTAGAAGATACTATCCTGATTTTTGTCGACATTTGGTGAAGCATATCGTTTAACCACCATTTTTATTTTCATTAGATATATACAATAAAGATAACTCATACTATAGCCATGTATGGATTATGATGCTGATTGGGTATAGGTTAATCTCCATGTCCATTTGACCAGTGTTAGCCAATGGAAATTGTTGATTTCACCAAAATTTACTCAGGGATGGGATAAATAGGAATCGGCCTGTCTGTCTGCATGTCCCTTCATCTGTCTGTGCAATCGTGACTTTGAAATGAAGAGGCAGCTGATGCTCTCATTACACACAAAAAGCACTTATGATTTATTCTGTGTCAGCACTATCCTATTCTATGGAGAAGGGCCAGGTCACTGGAAGAAAAAGTTTTAAATTTGTGTCCAGGTCATCACTTTGCAACAATTCAACACTAGACGCTCATGCTTGACAGAGAAATTTTGTAATGACCCTGAACCAAGGACATGTAGATAATGTCAAAGTCACCTGGAAAAAAGTATTCTTAGCTCCGCTCAAGTGAGCTTTTCTGATCGCCTGTTGTCCATCTGTTTGTAAACTTTTTACATTTTCGACTTATAAACAAACTTGGCCAAAAGCATCCTTGGGTGAAAGGCTTTCAGGTTTGTTCAAATGAAGAGCGATGCCCCCTTCAAAGGGGAGATGATCACAAAAATAGGGTGGGGTCATTTAAAAATCTTTTTCTCAAGAACCACTGGGTCAGAAGAGCTGAAATTTACATGAAAGCTTCCTGATATAGTGCAGATTCAAGTTTGTTAACATCATATGGATCAAAGTTTTACGTACAAATATGTAGGAAAAGTCTTCTTTTCAAGAACCACTGAACTAGAAAAGCTGAAATTTACATGAAAGCTTCCCGACTTAGTGCAGATTCAAGTTTGTTCAATTCATGGCTCCTGGGGGTAGAATGGGGCCACAATAGGGATCAAAGTTTTACATACAAATATATAGGAAAATCTTTAAAAAAAAATTCGTCTCAAGAACCACTAAGCCAGTAAAGCTGATATTTACATGAAAGCTTCCTGACATTGTGCAGATTCAAGTTTTTTTTAAATCATGGCCCCCGGGGGTAGGATGGGGCCACAATAGGGGATCAAAGTTTTACATAAAAATGTATAGGGAAAATCTTGAAAAATCTTTTCAAAAACTACTGGGCCAGGAAAGTTGAAATTTACATGAAAGCTTCCTAACATAGTGCAGATTCAAGTTTGATAAAATCATGGCCACCAGGGGGTAGGATGGGGCCACAATAGGGGATCAAAGTTTTACCTACAAATATATAGGGAAAATCTTTAAAAATCTTCTTCTCGAAAACTACAGGGCCAGAAAAGTTGAATTCCTGACATAGTGCAGATTCAAGTTTATTAAAATCAAGGCCCCTAGAGGTTAGATGGGGCCACAATAGGGGATCAAAGTTTTACATAACTAATAAATTGAAAAAAAATCTTTAAAAATTTTCTCCTTAAGAACCATTGGGCTAAAAAAGTTTACATTTCCACAAAAGCTTCCTGACATAGTGCAGATTCACATTTGGAAAAATCATGGTCCCGGGGGTGTAAGATGGAGCCACAATAAGGGATCAAAATTTTACATACAAATATATAGAAAATCATTAAAAATCTTCTTCTGAAAAATCACTGGACCAGAAAAGTTTACATTTACATGAAAGCTTCTTGACATAGTTCAGATTCTATTTTGAAAAAAATCATAGCCCATGGGAGTAGGGATCAAAGTTTTACATGCGAATATATAGGAAAAGTCTTTAAATATGAGCCAAGGTGAGCGATGTGTCACATGGGCCTCTTGTTTTAAAATTCAGAGTATATTTTTTAACTAAAATAAATTATGCACATCTTACATAAAGGTTGATTATAAGGTCATGCAGACAAGGACAGGGTGACTATGAGAAAAGGTACACAATTCAGTTCAACCATATCATTAGAACAGAGGCCTTAGGAAATGAATAATTACACAAAGGTAGCTTGGGACCTGTGCATCTCTCAAGATCTTAGACCAAGGTCATTATTGCAATGAGAATATTGTAGGGAAGATTGCCGAATTTTGTTTAGGCGGTATATTTGTGATAGAGAAAATTTATATTCTAAGCTTACTTTTGATGAACCTATGTGTCTTAACCTCCATTGAGGTCCACAACTATGTAATGCATTATTGTAGCATTACCGTATAAGTGTATTCTTAGCAAGACACAAATTAAGCAAGTTTCCCATAAATTATGGGTATACAATGTATATATTTAGCGAGAGCTAATTTTAGTGACTTTATAATTCCAAGAAAGATAGCTATTACGGATTAAATATCAGTGATATTCAATTTTAGTGATCTCAACACAGTGGCTAATAATGCCAAAATTAAACCCTCGCTAAAAATTCTGCTTATACAGTGTGTATGAATGAAGCATTCAAATGTGCTGTAATGTTAATATACCTCAGTTTGGATGGGTCCTGTTGGGTTATTAGTTCCTGTGAGATGTCATATTTAGAAACAGATTGAGATAGTAAAACTGATTTGTGTCCTATTAATTATAAATGAATTGTCTTGGAGTATTTCTGTGAAATAATTTTTTTTAAATTTTCAGGTGGGTATTTGTGGGTGGATGACATCCTTCGGAGAAATGAATACAGACATTTCACGGTGGAAGACGTAAGACATGTTGTGACGACCAATGACAAGCAAAGATTTCATCTAGAGGAAGACCAAGGTCATCTCAAAATCAGAGCAAATCAAGGCCACTCTTTAGAGGTACTTTTCTAGGTTGTCATGCATTGTAGACACATAAAAAAAAACTGTTTAAACATTGATTCTCATTGGAGCTTTGCTGAAGGGGAATACGAGTTTCCTCTCTGTCTGTTCCTTTTCCTGACTTTTTTATTTTTTTAATTTTTTTTGCTCTCCTGAGCTGTTTTGATTGAAATTTGTTGTTATAAAAAATCTATAATAGACAAATCGAAGTATAACAGTAAGAAGATATTGATCTTACAAATTGTGAGAAAAAAGATAAAGAACATGTATGGCTTTTTGCGCAGAAGCATGAAATTGTACTAAATTGAAGAGGTCTGTCCACTTTTTTAAAGGTACAATAATGAATTTTATTCATCTAAGTTTTATTTAGCGAAAATTTTATCACGTCCAGTCAGGTGTCTATACCAAGAAATTTATTTGCCCGTGGCAAAATTCATGCGTCTCGGGTGGTCGGGCACATGGTTATTTCAAACACTGCGACTCAAGACTAAATCTAAAAAGAACAAGAGAGTGAATTTGGTCGAAAATTAGAAAAAGTAGCAGATGTTTCAATTGAATCTGCAATACAAGCTAAAAATAATTATAGTTTTAAACCACGTTGATGTTTTTGAGGGA
>NC_079168.1:44540432-44627932 GCF_947568905.1 Ostrea edulis | reverse complement strand
CCCCCGGGGATCGGATGGGGCCACAATAGGGGGTCAAAAGGTCAAAAAAAAAATTTTTTTTTTTTTTTTCGGGTTTTTTTTTTTTTTTTTTATATATATATATAGTGCAGATTCAAGTTTGTTAAAATCATGGACCCCGGGGATTGGATGGGGCCTCAAGGGGGGCCTCAAAGTTTTACATACAAATTTATAGGAAAAATCTTTTAAAATCTTCTTCTCAAGAACCACTGAGCCAGAAAAGCTGAGGTTTATATGAAAGCTTCCTGATATAGTGCAGATTATAAATTGTTAAGATCATGGCCCCCGGGAGTCGGATGGGGCCACAATAGGGGGTCAAAGTTTTACATACAAATATATAGGAAAAATCTTTAAAAATCTTCTTCCCAGAACCACTAAGCCAGAAAACCTGAGATTTATATGAAAGCTTTCTGATATAGTGCAGATTCAGGTTTGTTAAAATCATGCCCCCCCCCCCCCCTCCTCCGGGGGGTAGGATGGGGCCACAATAGGGGATCAAAGTTTTACATACAAATATATAGGGAAAATCTTTAAAAATCTTCTTCTCAAGAACCATTGGACGAAAGAAGTTCACATTTACATGAAAGCTTTCTGACATAGTGTAGATTCAAGTTTACAAAAACCATGGCCTCCAGGGGAAGGTTTGGGGCCATAATAGGGACTACGGTTTTACATGCAAATAGATATGGAAAATCTTCTGATATGGACCGAGGTGACTCAGGTGAGCGATGTGGCCCATGGGCCTCTTGTTCATTAAACTGTCATTATGATTAATACATTAAAAGTACTGTCAAATGTCGAAAGTTGTACATCAAGAAAAACTTTCAGTAGTATGCACGTAGAAGTCAGAATTTTACTCCCCAAAACAGTGACTATGGTAGATGACTTAAAATTTTTATGAATGTTTTTTAATGTATTGTGTCTCATTTTGTTCAGGTAGATGGGCTGGAGATGACTCCCATCACAGATGCAAAAGAGGCCCCAGAAGTCATACATGGAACTTACAGCAGTTCATGGGATATTATCAAGGAACAGGTATTTATTTCTGTGACCTATACTGCTGATATTAATGTCAAAACATTAGTTTTAGTTAGAATTTGATTTCATTTCAAGCTGACCAGTGATGTTAACCATAGAAGTGTTCTTTGTTAAAACTTTACCAAGAATATTGTATTATACCCCCTGCAAACAAAGTCGGGGGGGGGGGGGGGTATACTGGAATCACCTTTTCCGTCAGTTTGAACTCTTCTGAGAGGTTTTCTAGATATGTGTGACTTTTTTCCTGAATCAATTAGCATTTTCCAGCCGTAAGTGACATAAAGCATTCTTGGATATAAAGGGGATTTAAAGTGGGGGGGGGGGGGGGGGGGGGGGGGGGGTTCCATGAAAAACAGTGCCTCCTTTCAGAGTAAGCAATAATTTGGGATCACTGAAGAATCTTCATCTATCAAATGACTGAACCATGTTTAAAAGTTTCTTATGGTGGGTGGGTCGATTCAAATGTGTTCAAATCATGGTTGTAGGGGCAAATGTGGGGCCACAATATTGTAAAATTGATATGCAAAAGTTTATAGGTGACTCATGATAACTTGAAGTTCAAGAGACCTTGATAAAACTTCGAGAGTTTGAGAGATCGAAGGTTGAGTCAAATCTGGAAATTAAAGGTTCGACCATTGTTTGGGTAATTGACTCGATCTCAACTGATGCTGATGTACAGCATTTCTCTCTGCATCTTTTAAAAAGGTCAAACTTTTCGTATCTGGACTTAGCATTACTGTGAGGAGTGGGATATCCTTATCAGACTTGGTCCTTTTAAATAACTCTTCTTCTATCTTTTCTACCCTCTTAATAACAGGAGTTGTACTAAATTTTTATGTCTCCCTTTGAAAAAGAGGGGGCATATTGTTTTGCACCTGTCGGTTGGTCTGTAGACCAAGTCTTGTCTGCTCAATATCTTGAGAACCTTTGCTTGACAGACATCAAACTTTTTACATTGGTACAGGAGTAGATGATCCCTATTGACTTTAAGGTCACATGATCAAAGGTCAATCTACTCTGGACATAGAAAGATATTGTCTGCTCAATATCTTGAGAACCCTTTCCTTGACAGTCATTAAACTTAATACACTGGTACATCATAAGGAGTAAATGAATCCTATTGAACCCTATTGATTTTGGGTTCACATGGTCAAAGGTCAAAATGGACAAAGTAATATATTGTCTCCTCTATATTTGAGAATCAGAACCCTTTGTTTGACAGACATCAAAGTTGGTACGCTGATACATTTTATGGAATATATGACCCCTTTCATTTTATGGTCAAGGGTCAATCCACTCTGGACATAGGAAGATATTGTCCACTCAGTATCTTAAGAACCCTTTTCTTGACAGACATAAAACTTGTTACACTGGTACATCAAAAGGAGTTGATAAACCCTACTGACTTGGGTTCACATGGTAAAAGGTCAAGGGTTGAACTGGACATAGTGATATATTGTCTCTTCTATATTTTGAGAATCATTTGCTCGATTGACACCAAACTTGGTACACTGTGAGATCTTAAGGAGTAGATTACCCCTATTGATTTTGAGGCCACATGGTCAAAGGTCTAGGGTCAATTCACTCTGGATATAGGAATTCCTGATAATGTCTGCACAATGTCTTGAATTAATTCATTTTGGCAGTGTTATCAATTAAATGATACATGTGTATAACCCTTTTCAATTTGCACCACAGGGGGGCATACATGTTTCTGAATCATTTCTTGTTGAGGGGTCATCTTGATTTTTGCTAAGATTATAAGGACCTTATTCATGGTTTGGCAGTTTTCTACACAAAGTATTACAGTAGCTTTACTATTAATTTTCCAAGACAGACTGATCATCAAAACTTAATCACTCTCAGAGGCAGATTTACTGAGATTTGTGTCACTAGCAACAGCCATGATAGCAGGCATTTGTTCAACAATGCATTCTAACATGTCCAATGAACTATTCCATTTTGTGGGGACATCTGCAATAAGCTTATGACCGATGAATTCCTTTTTATGGCTAAATACAGACTATTACTTCTCCATGTACTGGTAGACCTATGGATATGACCAACTAATTTTCTGCATTTTGCTAAGACCTGGGAAGTGTAAAGAATGTTTGACCTTCAAATTTATCCTATGGCCATAACATCCACATTGCTCCCAACCAAGTAACTCTAGGTTTTTAGGTCACCTGAGTGACTCAGGTGACCTATTGCTATTGGCCTTTGTCCATCGTCCGTTAACAACTTCTTCCCAGAAACTACTGGGCTAATCTTGACCAAATTTGATATATAGCATCTGTAGGTGAAGGAGACCGGAAATTGTATATTTCATGACACATGACACCCCCCCCCCCACCACCACACACACACACACCCTGAGGGGCCTTAATTTTGGGGCAAAAACTGTAAAATGTATGTATTTCTTTTTAAAAAACTTTTTTACTCCTGGGCATCTAGCAGAGAAAGTGAGTATATAGTAATGATGAGCAAGGAAGCTTCTACCAAAATTGTAAATTTCATGACCCCCGGGGTAGGGATTCTGACCTCATGGTTGGGCCAAATTTACTATATAGTGTTTATGTGTAAAACTTAAATAACATCTTCTTTAGTGCTATTGATACTAAATTGAAACTAAATAGATATTTAAAAAGAGCAGGTAGTCCTTTACCAAAATTGTAAATTTGATGATTCCAGGGGTAAGGGTTTTGGTATCAGTGTGTGGTCAAAATGGTCAGTTATTAAATGTGTAAACAATAGACATTTTTAACTTACTGGTACATCACTAACATTTCCTTTACAACCCCTGACCCTAGTAACAATAAGAAACAGTAAAACCAATAATTGTTCCCATACTATGCTAGGGGAACACATAAAATAAATATAGGAAACACCGTAAAATCAGTATTTTCCCAAAATGGGAGACATAATAAAGTTCAGAAAGTATTTTCTAGCCGAGTTGCATAGCAAATCTCAGCTTTTGAATTGGCGAAGGATGGGTGTCCAGTCGGGCGGACAGGCTGGCGGCGTCCACAATTAGCTTGTCCGGTCTCTAACTTTAATACTTTTTGGTGCATCTTTATGAGACTAACATAACATGATCACATCCAAAAGAGGAAGGTTCCTATTTATTTTGAGGTCAAAAGGTCAAGGTCACTCACTAAATGCCATAGATTTGAGCTTGTCCGGTCTCTTTCATACTACCTGGTGCGTCTTTGTCAGACTTGCATATTTTGATCACATCCAAAAGAGGAAGGTTCCTATTTATTTTGAGGTCAAAAAGTCTGAGGTCAAGGTCTCTTTTTCACTATATACTGTAGATTTGAACTTGCTTCTAACTTTTAAACATGTACTTGCTTGTGCATGTTTATCAGACTTCAAATCCTGATGACATTCAAGATTCATGTTGCTTTTGAATACTTAACTGTGGCCATTCAAAGCTTCATACTTATAAACTATATTAGATACGTGCATGTTTTTACTTCGTGAATGCAACCATGCATAATTTTCCAAACTGTAACTTGGCCATACGCATCTTTGATGTGTTTTAGCGATTTTTGAATATTCAGTATATAGACTAAACTAGAATATTAAATGGAGATAAGTTGAGATGAAGTCATACCTTAAAAGACTTTGGTATTTTGCAATGCTGTTATTTACATAATCTGTAATGTAATCGCAAATATAGCAAAAATAAATCCCACACAAATATTTCCTCCTTTACAGTATCTGTCTAGGTTGGTAGGCAAAATATTTTTTTCTCCTCAACAAGTTACAATTACTCTAGAAATTGAGAAATTATGGCATGGATTCCTACATAACTCCATATGGAAACAGTATTGAAAAATTGTGATGAAGAAGTGTGAAATAAAATAATTTAATCAGGGAGATTTATCCCATATGGTCAGGCAAGGGCAAACTAACATATTGTCAAACTTAGCCAGATTTTTTTTGCAGCATCTTAGTAGTGATTGTGGATTTAATAGCATTTTGGTCCATGAGCTTCTTGTTTAAAATTTTTTTAATTTACTAGTGCTTGTACATGTATTGCGATTGCTTTCAGGGTTTAAACAAAATGAAGAGAAATCACATACACTTTGCTGCAGGAGAGCCGGGAGAAAATGGTGTCATAAGTGGTAAGTGGTACTAGAGTGGTAGAATGGTAAGAGCTACTATAGTGCAATTAGTATTCATCAGAATTGCTGTATGTCTTAAAGGTTGAATATGAGTTTTAAAATGAATTGACTATTCTGTTTGCTGAAACACTGTATTCACTTTTTCAGGAATGAGGACAAGCTGTGAAATCATCATCATGATAGATGTTGAAAAGGCTTTAAATAGTAAGTACATGTATATCCAGAACATTCTCATTCGAAAAAAAAGAATTAATTATTTCAAAAAGTGGGTAGATACAATATCAATAAGAAAAATTTTTAGCTTTAAGATAGATTGATAGCATAGCTGAACTCTCTGATAAAACCCTTTATTATATACCCATCAATGTATTGTTCTTTGATACTGTCGATTTCACAGCGTGTGATCCGGTTTTCCAGATCACCACACTGTGGTTTTCTGATTCCGTATCAGTATCCTCTGAAACTGATGACGTCACAATGCATCAACGCAACGTTATTTGTGGAAAATATTGACCGCGTCACAAAACATAATTTCATGGTATGTCTGTGTTTTTGATAATTTGGATTACATTTATCATCTTATAAATGTGGATTTAAAATGCAGAAGGGGATATATAATAAATTTATCATTACTACAGTAACTTGATCCGAAGAGTTGGATCACGTCTCGTTGACAGGCGCGGATCATCAGATCAAACTCGACGCTTCACGTCTCGTGTGATCTGATGATCCGCGCTTGTCAACTCGACGTGATCCGACTCTTCGGATCAAGTTACTATAGTAATAATATATATTTATTATATACCCATCAATGTATCGTTTGTTGATACTGTGGATTTCACAGCGTGTGATCCGGTTTTCCGGATCACCACACTGTGGTTTTCTGATTCTGTATCAGTATCCTCTGAAACTGATGACGTCACAATGCATCAACGCAACATTTTTTTTTGCTTAAAATATTGGCCGCGTCACAAACAGAACTGCACAGAAAACATAATTTCAATGTATGTCTGTATTTTTGATAATTTGGATTACATTTAGTATCATATAAATGTGGATTTAAAATGCATAGGGGGTATATAATAAATTTATCATTACTACAGTAACTTGATCTGGAGAGTTGGATCACGTCTCGTTGACAGGCGCGGATCATCAGATCAAACTCGACGCTTCGCGTCTCGTGTGATCTGATGATCCACGCCTGTCAACTCGACCTGATCTGACTCTTCAGATCAAATTACTGTAGTAATAATATATATGTATCATTTGTCTTGCTGTCTCTATGACTTTATGTCTATCTTTCTGTAGTTTGTGTGTCATCATTTCAGATTTCAGGTATTCATGAGTTGTGTAGAATTATGTTTATTAAAACTATGGTCAGTTAGGATAGGATGGGTTTACAATTAGTATTCAGGGACCCGTTTTACAAAACAAATTAGGATAAAGTTGCAAGTCTTAAATTGTATTACAGCAATTTGTTTAAATGAATGGATTAAAACTTTTCTGAGACTTAATTTTTTTGCATTTCTTTTTACTATTTTGCTTTTGAGTGATTAATCTTACAATAGATGGGAAAATTCCAGTACATAAATCTCCGATCATTGTGATTCCTTTAGTTTGATTTGTAGCAGATGAATATTGTCATTGCAAAATACTTTTTACAGGTGGCTTGAAGTTCTTTAGATCGGCCAACAATGTGATTCTGTCGCCAGGAGATGAACATGGCTTCATCAGACCATGTTTCTTTAAGGCAGCATATACAAGATATCCAAGTATGTCTTATCTGTTATTAAGTGCTAGGTATCACATTGTGTTGTACATGTACATGGATAGATAATGCATTCAGGTGTTCATGTTGCAAATGAAACAGTGACATATTTGACCTAAAACCTTTATTTTGATCAGGAAATTTTGAGCTATCAAGCTAACATTTATCAAGGATGCTGATCCTCATCTAAATTTCCAAATGAAATTAGATCAAAAAAGTAAAATGCACAGAAAGGAAATTGGGAAAGTAAAAAAAATGCACATTTGCAATTTGGATATAATTTTGTACCAAATAAGATGGGTGCATAATGCTGGTTGTTCCATCAATATTTAATTCAATATTGATGGATTACATACATGTACGAGGTTATTCATTTTTGCAAAATATATCTCTACTATATTTAGGCTAAACGGGGAACATATTGGTCTACACAAATTAGATGGTCTGTGGAAAGATGTCTTCACATTATTTCGAGAACCCTTCCAGTTACAGACCTCAAACTAAATACACCGGATGGCAATAACTAATAGATAACCCCACTAATAGATAACCCCATTGATTTTCAGGTTTCCTGAGTAACTTAGGTGACTTATTGCAATTGGTCAGTGTCCATTGTTGTCCGTCGTGCATTGACAATTGAACATTTAACTTCTTGATAACTACCATTCCAATTTCAAATTTGGTATGAAGCATCTTTGGGGGGGGGGGGGGGGGGGGGGCATAAATTTTAAATTTCAGGACTCTTGCACCCCCAAGGCCTTCGGACTGCCAAAACTTTACCAATTCTCAAAATAATTTCTTCTCTGCAACCTCACATCTGTGAGGAAACACTATATGCATAGTCATGTAGAGCAGGAAGGTCCCTACTGAAATTCATGGGGTAGAGGTTCTGACCCCAGGGCAAGACGAAACTTAGTACATCACATTTATATGTAAAACATTTAAATAACATCTTCTTTAGTGCTATTGATACTAAATTAAAACTAAATAGATATTCAGAAAGTGCAAGTAGTCCTTTACCAAAATTGTAAATTTGATGATCCCGGGGTAGGGGTGTTGGTATCAGGATGGGGCCAAAATGGTCAGTTATTAAATGTGTGTAAAAACTAAATGCATATTTAGGAAAAGCAGAAAAGAATGTAACAAACTTGTGAATTTTGCAACCCTTTAGGATGAGTCCAAATTAGTCCTACTGTGTTAATGTTACATATATATTGTGGAAAGCCTTTCATCACTATAGGCACTTTCAAAAGCATTTAAAAGAAAGATTTGTTCTTAAAACTTATACATGTACTTTTATTGAATATTAGTATTCAAAACAGGAATTTTTTTCTCTCTAGATTTCATAGGCCTTGTTACTAGTGATACTTATAACTAATTCTCAGGTGATCAATAAGGCCTGTGGGCCTCTTCTGTCAGATTACTGTCTACTAAACTGCATTTTTTGATTAATTAAAGTAAATTTAAAAGCTTTCAATTTCAAAATATTGTTGTACATATCCTTCACTTTTCATCCATATCAAATTTCTCTGGTGTAGCATTCCTCCTTAACACATGTTGATTATTTGTTATGCAATGTATTCTTTAACCAACAATAATGTATGTATGGCATCTTTTTCATCATTAGGGCAGAGCTTGCTTTTTAATGATAAAGCTGTAGATGGGCCTAAAATCCCTGGACTTTCTGGGGAAATGGAAAAAAAGAAAAAGAAGAAGAGTAAAAAGAAGTCAAAAGATAATCAAGATGATGAGATCACAGCAAAGAAAGAGAAGAATGAGGATGTAGACATGGAGGGGCCTACATCTTTGTTTTCAGAGGAGGATCCAGTGGATGAAACACAAAAGGCAATGGCTTTACAAGATGGTAGGAAACGTCTTCAAAATATATTTTTATTAACTTGTCCTGAGGTTGCAGGGTGTAGAGTAACTTGCCTGTAAGTGTATCTGGAAAAGTGGTGTGCATACGCTAGAAAGAGTACCATTTGAGATAAGATACATGACAAGAGGCCTATTGATTTTTGGTTCAAAAGGTCATAGGTCAAGGTCATAGTCATCAAATGTAAAAATGTGGACAACTTTCTAATTAAGAAATCTAGAGCTCACAAAGTATTTTTCTTCAACACAGGAAAATATGAATATGACTACAGGAAAATAAATAATTTCAACATAAATCAAAGAATTAACCTCTGAAATAATGTATTTTCTCTTTTGTGTTGTAGATGATGTTCCTGAAGACTGGGACAAAGGTGCTGCAATAAAGAGTAGTGATGGTGCTACTAGTCAAACCACAAGTAAACCACAAGGTATCGCAGTCACATCTGAGATATGTCCTCTTGGTGTATTTGTAACACGGATTTAAACATGGGCCATTATTGGATTAATTGTTCACTAATGAAAGTGACACCAATGATCTGGGTCTGAGAATAAAACTTGTAGGATTTTCTTGCATTTCAAAAAATGACAGTGTTTCAAGCCAGTTGATAATTTGAAAAATATATGTTAGACTTCACTACTTTAGATACTTCCGTTAAAATGAGAAATTACACATTATCATACAGGCTGTAAATTATTGATATAGAATTACACATTATCATACAGGCTGTAAATTATTGATATAGAATTACACATCATACAGGCTGTAAGTTATTGATATAGAATTACACATTATCATACAGTCTGTAAATTATTGATATAGAATTACACATTATCATACAGGCTGTAAGTTATTGATATAGAATTACACATCATCATACAGGCTGTATATTATTGATATAGAATTACACATTATTATACAGGCTGTAAGTTATTGATATAGAATTACACATTATCATACAGGCTGTAAATTATTCATATAGAATTACACATTATCATACAGGCTGTAAGTTATTAGCTCTTCTGATCCAAAGGCTCAAAGAGCTAATGCTATGGCCATTTGTGCGGTGTGCGTAAACTTTTTAGAAAAAGGGCTATAACTCAAGAACCCCTTGGCCAATTTCTTTCAAATTTGGTACAGGGTATCATTGGCCCAAGGGCTTTCATATATACTAAATAAAGGGATGTGACCCTTTAACAAGGGGAGATAATCAGGAAAATACAAACAAAAGTAGTGGTTGCTAAAAAATCTTCTTCTCAAGAACCACAGGGCAGATTATCACCAAACTTACACATAAGGATGAGGATATGTTGTAGATTAAAAATTGTTCAAGGCATTACCCTGGGGCAAAGGGCGTGGTCTCAAGGTCACTTCAAAGTTGACCTAAATTTAAATTTTTTTAAATTCCTTAAATCTTAGATATTTTAGCCATTATAAGGACTAGGATCATCAAATTTTGACAGTTGATGCATCTTAGGACCTTGTGTCAAGTTGTCTCAAAAGTAGGTCACGGTGACCTACTTTTTGAATTTTGCAGGTATTTATTTTAAAATTAATTTTGATGCATATCTTGGACACTTTGAAGCCTATGATCATCAAAACTTGTCAGTTGGTGGATCATGGGACCTTGAAATGCGTCAACTGAAAAATAGGTCACCGTGACCTACTTTCTGAATTTTATGGCTTATCATTTACAGATATATTTTAAGTTGTTATTTCAAATACCGAGAGGTTTAGAATCATCAAATCTTGTAAGTTGATGCATCTTGAGGCCTTGAAACATATTTATAAAAAAGTAGGTCACAGTGACCTACTTTTTGAATTTTGCAGATATTCAAATTTCACATTTTCAATTTTAGATGCATATTTTGGGCACTGTAAAACCTAGGATCATCAAACTTTGTCAGTTGATGCGTCTTCGTCTTCGGTTTGTGTCAACCAAAAGTAGGTCACCGTGACCTACTTTTGGTATTTGACAGCTAAATTACTATATTTCAGACACTATTTGACCTACAATCATCAAACTTTGACAGTTGATGCATCTTGAGTCAACGGAGTGTGTCGACCAAAAAGTAGGTCACCTTGACCTACTTTTGGAATTTGACGGCTATATTTATATATTCAGATACTATTTGACCTACAGTCATCAAACTTTGTCAGTTGATGGGTCTTGCATGTTCGAAGGGTTTCGACCAAAAAGTAGGTCAACTTGACCTACTTTTGGAATTGGACACCTATATTTATATATTTCAGATACTATTTGACCTACAGTCATCAAACTTTGTCAGTTGATGCGTCTTGCATGTTCAAAGGGTGTTGACCAAAAAGTAGGTCACCTTGACCTACTTTTGGAATTGGACGGCTATATTTATATAATTCAGATACTATTTGACCTACAGTCATCAAACGTTGTCAGTTGTTGGGTCTTGCATGTTTGAAGGGTGTTGACGAAAAAGTAGGTCACCTTGACCTACTTTTGGAATTTGACGGCTATATTTATATATTTCAGATACTATTTGACCTACAGTCATCAAACTTTGTCAGTTGATGGGTCTTGCATGTTCGGAGTTCGATGACCAAAAAGTAGGTCACCATGACCTACGATTGGAATTTGACAGCTATATTTCAATATTCAGATACTAATTGGCTTAAAATCATAAAACTTTGTCAGTTGATATTTCTTGGGTTCTCAAAATGTGTAAACCAAAAAGTAGGTCACATTGACCTACTTTTTTTGAATTCTTAGGATTTAACTAAAGATTTAGAATACTAAGAGGCTAAGAATAGAAATGGTGGGGTTGTACAATTTATCAGAAGAGCGATTCTAGGCCCTTGGGCCTCTTGTTGATATAGAATTACACATTATCATACAGGCTGTAAGTTATTGATATAGAATAACACATTATCATACAGACTGTAAGTTATTGATATAGAATCACACATTATCATACAGGCTGTAAGTTATTGATATAGAATTACACATCATCATACAGGCTGTATATTATTGATATAGAATTACACATTATCATACAGGCTGTAAGTTACTCATATAGAATTACACATTATCATACAGGCTGTAAGTTATTGATATAGAATTACACATTATCATACAGGCTGTAAGTTATTGATATAGAATAACACATTATCATACAGACTGTAAGTTATTGATATAGAATCACACATTATCATACAGGCTGTAAGTTATTGATATAGAATTACACATTATCATACAGGCTGTAAATTATTCATATAGAATTACACATTATCATACAGGCTGTAAGTTACTCATATAGAATTACACATTATCATACAGGCTGTAAATTACTCATATAAAATTACACATTATCATACAGGCTGTAAGTTATTGATATAGAATTACACATTATCATACAGCCTGTAAGTTATTGATATAGTATTACACATTATCATACAGGCTGTAAGTTATTGATATAGAATCATTTCTAGTTGAATTGCATTGTAAACTTCTTGTAGAATTCACCGAGGTGAATGATGCAGATTGTTCTCGAAATGCTGTGGAGGATCTTAAACCAGGGTCAGTGGTGGTGTATTGCCATATGAAAGGGGAAAAAATAACATCAGTATCCTGCATCTCTTCATCAAGGGCATATAACTTCTCCAAAAACCTGCTAGAAGGTGGAGATCTGAGAGAATATTTGAACTCTAAAGGCTCTGGCAACAAGGTAGCTATGAGGAAATCTTTATTTTATTAAAGCAGTTTTATAGAGCATGGAGTTTCATATTGGAAGACAATAGTAATCACTCAGCCCATGGCTGTCCCTTATTTGACACCATGTTTCGGGGTTGTATTTTTTCACTTCATATTCGGTATAATCAAGTTTTTAATTTTTCGGGGGAGCATATAGTCTGTCTGTCCGTCCCTCTGTCAGTCCGTCTGTCTCATTGGTTTTTCAGACTTTTTCTGTTATGCTTGTGTAGATTCATTTGAAACTTGCAGCGTGGTTTCAGACCGACAATCTAGAGATAAAGTTCAAATTATGTATTATTTGATCGACAGTTTTGAAAGAAATTCATTTTTATATTTTTAGTTTTTATATTTATCAGGATCGTTCTGATAGAAAGGCTATAAAAGTAGAATAGAGGCAGTGGACAAAACTCTGTCACTGATTGTGTAAAAAATCACTTCATTAATTTAATATTTAAAGATCGTCAATCGCAAAAGGAACAACATATTGAAAATAAATCCGTGGGGATCCGGGTTAGAATAGGTCCTCAGTACCCCTTGGTTGTCCTAAGACGTGACTAAATGGGATGGTCCTTCGAATGAGACCGCAAAAACTGAGGCCCTGTGTCACAGCAAGTGTGGGACGATAAAGATACCCCCCTGCTCTAAGGCCGTAAGCACCAAGCATTGGCCTAAATTTTGCAGCCCTTCACCGGCATTGGTAATGTCTCCATATGAGTGAAAGATTCTCCAGTGGGACATTAAACAATATAAAATAAAACAATTAAAATATATATTAAATCTGTTAATTTATCACATATTTTTTCTGTGGTCAGTAAGCGAAGTCTAATCAGTTGGCAGTACTCAATTTACCGCATTCTTGCAATCCGACTGAAATTACAGGTATTCGAAATTGGCCTTCAAACAGTTGTTAGTAAGTAGTATTACGAACAGAGTTCAGAAGTCCTTTTAATTGAAATGCGGATATTAATCTTGACGTTTGTTGTTTTGTGTTGCTTATATACACTGCTATTTTCCCCACATATATTTTACAAAAACGGTGACCCAGATTTGATGCATTTTTAACTAATGCGAAATTAGGCAAGCATTACATTTCACGATGACGGAGTTCCGAAATTTCTTGTTTATTATGATTATAGTTATCAAACCCGAATTTACTGTGTGACATTTAGGAATTCAAAATATATGCTACATGTTTATGAATTGAATTTTAAAAAGTGATAGACTTCTGAATAAGACTATTTCATCCCTGCATGTGTCAACTGTATGAACGGAATGAACAACGAAACATCAAACTAATTCGACACTGGTAAACATGGTGACTTAGTACCAATATTTTAGGTCACAGTTCAAGGTCAAACAATATTAAAGGTTCATTCTCTTGAATTACATCCGTCAATTAATGGGGACACTGATAGGAGACATGTATTGCTTATGCAATTAGTCTTGCTGTTAAACTAAACCTTTTGTAAATATGAGGTAACATTTATAATTCATATACTTGTTAATACCACATGGTGTGAATTTGACATTAGAAAGGTTGCATATCTCTCTCTCTCTTTCCTTTCTCTGTGTGTGTATGTATGTATATATATATATATATATATTATTGTATGTATTTCAGATATTTCACAACATTGCAGATGCTTCAAAGGCATTGTTTGACCAGCACCGTATTATTTTGGACGGCACAAATGTATATGACAATAAGGTAAATCAAATTCAAACTCATGTCTTTGTTTCAATATGAGACTCACGGTTTCAATATGAGACTCACAGTTTCAATATAAGACTCACGTTTTCAATATAAGACTCACATTTTCAATATGAGACTCATAGTTTCAATATGAGACTCACAGTTTTAGTCTATAGTGCATACAACTATTTTTCACACCTTTTCATTGTTAGTTCTGATTCTTTCTTTCTCTTATCCTGTGGGTTCCATGTCAGGGCCTAGCATGTGGATCTTCAAAAATTTGATTTCTTTTTTTTGAACAGCTTCATTGTTTTGAACACATATCATATGTTGAAATTTTTATATCAATGTAATTTAAATGAGTCTCCTCAATATGTTTAAAGAAACTATATATAATGCACATGAATACATGATGTAAGCAAATTTGAAAGTGTCACAGGCAATTGTACATGTTTATTGACTTGTGACGTGTATAAATATATCAATTACAAATAATAGGTTCATCGGTAAACATGAAACAAATAGTGTAAGTAAATAATTTATAGTAAAGAAAGTAAATATCTCGGTTAATTTCCTGAGGTTGATAAAGCATGGTGAATATGGGTCTGTTACAACTGATTTATACTTCCTGTCGAGGCCTATTCGAAAGTGTGTAAAAGCCTAAATCATGTGACCATTTCTGCGGGAATCTACTACGGTGAGACAGAGAACACACGTCCAGTTTGTAAATCTCACAGTTCGTGTGTACAATTCTGACGAAGCGGCATTCCTGTCCTTATATACATACTACGGAGTGGTAATCTTCTCCGAATAATGTTAATTTCAGTAAAGCACAAGATTTTGTAGCAATAAAGTTTTAACAGACTCGATAATTTTTTTGTTTAAACTTCAAAATTTATCGAACAAGTGTTCAATGTATTGTAATAGCTGCAACAAATGCTGTACCAAGGTGCAATATAACGGCCTCATTGGTAATTATAAACATCATAATTATCAAAGCCAATAATTTGATCGATCGGTACTATATGAAGAACTCGAACATAACACTCTGAAATTTTGCCGTATTTAGATGGGTAAAGTACATCAGTCGTTTACTGCAAATGGAAAGTTAAAAGTAATTGCATATTCCCAGACCCATGGAAATCGTGCAGAAAGCCGTGCAGAGAGAAAGATCTGACATAATCAAGTGCTTGTCACGGTATCGTAATATCATGACAGTTTCTTTTAAAAATTGCACAACGATGAATTTTAATTGAGTGTTTCATGATAATTGATTACAGGATGTAAGCAATATGTGTATTATATTGAGTTAAATATGGGTGTAATAAATATAATTATGTATTATTCCGATTGTATTTTTTAAGGGTAAAAGTATGGAAGCCCATTAATGTCATTGTAACAGTATTTCATTCTCTACCCAGAGTTCCACGTGCTACTCGCACTATGAAGCTTGGGGTAACACGCCCTCTGGTTAGAGAATGTCAGTATCTACGTTTTCCGAAGTACGGAAACCAATTTAGTCATATTTCTAAATTCGTGTGACTATATTTGAGATTCTGTGAACAATTTACTTATGCCCCTTTCAAAGAAGAAAGGAGGGGGGATTACTTGCACTTGTCGATCGGTTGACCACATGTTCGCTCAATATCTTGAGAATCATTCACTTGATATTAATGATATTCCATATGTGTTGATTGGTTATTAGTTGAAGAGGACCCTAAGTGATTTCAGGTCAAAAGGTCAAGGGTCAATCCACTCTGGACATAAGAATATACTTCATTCAATATCTTAAAGACCCTTTGCTCAACAGACATCAGACTTGGAACACTGGCACATCCTTAAGAGTAGATGACTCCTATTGATTTTGAGTTCACATGGTTAAAGGTCAAGGGCCAAATTGGACATAGGAATATACTGTCCACTCAATACCTTGAGAACCCTTTGCTTGACAGACATTAAACTTGGAACACTGGTACATCATAAGGAGTGGATTATCCCTATTGATTTTGAGGTCTCATGGTCCAAGTTCAAGGGTCAAACTGTACATAGGAGTATACTGTGTGCTCAATATCTTGAGAACCCTTTGCTTGACATACATCAATCTTGGTATGCTAGTAAATCCTAAGGAGTATATGACCCCTATTAATTATAGGTTCACTTGGTCAAAGGTCAAGGGTCAAACTAGACATAGTAATATGTTGTCTCCTATATTTCAAGAATAAGTTACATGATTGACACCAAACTTGATACACTGGTACATCCTAAGGAGTAGATGACCCCTATTTATTTTTAGGTCACATGCTCAGTCCACTCTGGACATAAGATATTGTCCACTCAATATCTTGAATTGACTTGGCACTATTATCAGTTAAATGATTCATATGTATAACCCTTTTCAATTTTGCACCATGGGGGATATATGTTTGACAAACATTTCTTGGTTTTCTTTTTTGTTTTGATAGTAGCTTTTTATGTCTAGTTGCTGAATAAACTCTAGAAATATACACTAAGAGTCAGCACAGTAAATCCTGGTAAAAGAAGCGTGCACACACGCACACATACATACATGATGTTCTTCATCATTAATTACTACTATCTTGCTCCTTGAAGATTACCTACTCCAGTTGACAATGAAGTGCGAGACTCTCAGGTCCTTTGATTATATAATAGTTCCTATCTCCTAAACCTTCCATAAAAAATTGATCATAATTGATCACAAATATTCCTTGAGACAGGGACTTTTGGACCAAGGTCATTTTGGAAAGGTCAAGGTCACTCAACATACACCTTATATAAGTGAGATGTTCTTTATTGCGACAGTTTTTGAACAGGTATTGATCATATATCACACAAATAAGTAATAGGCAAATGGCTTTCAGACAAAGGTTACTCAAGGTCATTTTGTAAAGGTCAAGGTCACTCAGAACATATACCTTATCTGTGGAAAAAACTTCATTTCAACAATATTTCAACAGTTATTGATCTTTTAGACTAAGGTCTCTCAAGGCCATTTTGGAAAGGTTAAGACCACTCAGGACATATACCATATATAAGATGATCAGTCAAGCATCCCTGATCCCCAAACAGATTAGAAAATTTACAGGCAGACTGCCTGGGGCAGTCAAGATGTAAATGGCTGATTATTTTGAGAATCACTATTGAATACATATAGTGTAATTATGGGTTTATTACATTTTTGTCAGAATTTTTACAATGTAATACCGAGTCGCAGCATCTTGTTGGTTGTTGTCGGTTCCTTTTTATTTCCATGCAGAATTACGGGTAGTGTCCACACTAGTGGGCCCCCTTCCAGGTATCTGGCTAGCTGCACGCATGGCAGATCTCACCTCAGATCTCCATTCTTTCCGGTCTTGAGGGTCGTCAGTAGAGAGCTTCCATTCTCTACGATCTTTCTCTGTCAGCTCTCTTGGGACAATGTAATAACACAAAACATCTTACGACTAAGCTGAAAAAAATAATTCTGTCTGATAATCAAATACCGATCACAAGGTCATAAGTATGTATTCAAGTTTTATAAACCATGGATGTACTTTACGTATTGATTAAGAAAATCTACAAGAAATGAAAAATAAGAAAAATTACAGTGTTTGTAAATTTGATCTTAGTCGAGATATTTTGTAAATAAGGGCCATATAGCACTGGTATGAAACTGATGTACGTAACTGCAGTTATGTACATCCCAAGATGGCGGAAGAAGAAACAGGTAAATTAGAATAGCGATGTTTTTGTCTTTTAGAAAGCAAAGTGAAATACACTTCACGAAAGAGGATGTCTATTTATATCAATAGTTCACAACTGTACCCAAAGTCTTCATTATACTGTCCTGAATTTGCTGCAATCGGTATTTGAAATACGTAGATTGATGTATGTAACTTTCACAATATGAAGTACGTAACTTTCCGATTTGCACATAAAAGATGTACGTAACTCAAAAGATTTCCATTAAACTTTCATTCATTTGTTCATTCAAAAAGCCCGATAGAATACCTTCATCAATAAAAATCACATGTTAAATAATGCTACCAACATGCCATCAAATCTTGTGCTTACATAATAGATAATTACTAATATATGATAATATGTATTTAGTTTTAAATTTCAGCTTGAATAAAAAATAAAAATGAAAAAATTTGCTTGCTCACCCATTTTTTGCCATAAAAAATCCAAACAATCAAAAATTAAATTGGCATAGCCTTAGTAATAAAAATATTTCAACATTAAACAGTGAAATTAGATATATTTCTGAATTTCACAATGAGAATTTTCACAAAAATCGGATGAAAATGGCTTTCAACAGAATTTTTTGTTGTTGAAAAAATGTAATTTTATATGAAGAAATATGAAAATTTCGAAGTGTTACAACACTTATGTATATCATGTACATGCAGACGAGAACGCGTGAAATGGTATTAAAATAATATATTGAAGGTAATTAATTGGTATTAATTGTACTCGGATAAAACAGACTCTGGAGCTCTGAAGATCACATGAAAATTTTCCAGGAGAGTTAATTCCAGCAGAGTAGATAGATATTTATTCATTGGCAACTTTAAAAGTTGAAAGTACAATAACTAAGTAAAAAAAAAAAAACATAATATTAGCAAATATAAACGTGATAAGAATGTACACGAAAAGACAAAGAATAATTATAAAAGCATTTACATACAATAAAAATATTTGGAGAAAATATAAATAAACAGACGTAAATAAGATACATAAGAGTAATTGAGTCTACGTAGTATTGCAGCAAAAGAATACCAAACAAATCATGTTTGTCAACGTATCCTAAAGAAATATCTGGTAAAAACATCCCCCAAATATCTATGCACATTTTTACCACCACCCCCCACCCCCGCCCAAAAATAATAATGAAGAATTACTGAAAATCTACATAACCTGAAAAAAATAAAACATCTTAAAATCAAGATCTTCTAAGCTTGTGAAACATTCATACAAGTTAATGATAATGATGTAAATTTCTCTTTTAGATATTCAATCCCTTCAAAATACCAAACCAAGAAAACCAACCTGAAAACATCCATTTTACCTACCCCCCCCCCCCCTTCCCCCGATAGAAATACTACGATTTTATTGGACATCCAAAAGACACCAAAATTCAAAATTTGTCCTCCCAAGAATAGGCATAGTCTTTTTGAAATGGTAAAAATTTGGAGTAATAACACACACACACACCCCTTTTCCCTGTGTGCAGCATCTGTTCGTATCAAATATCTCAAGAGGTTATGGAATGAGGTTTTTTTTTATCGCTAATGGCATTCTTTCACTGTCACAAAGTATGTGCATTACTTCTCTGCTTGTTTAGCTGCTTAGAAAGCAAGCTTTAGGGTTTGTCGAACTACGAGCGAATTGCACAGTTACGTACATCATATAGGAAAATTACGTACATCAACCAAAAATATTTTAATGAGTTACGTACATCACGTGTGTTTTTACACAGGAGTTTAACTCGTTCATTCAGGAGAAACAAACGGATTTTACCATTCTGAACGATAAAGCGTAAAGAAATACACAAACTTGACTAATTAATATCACTGAATAGTTGATAGGATAAGATATAATCTAAATTGAAAAATCACCCGTTTCTTCTTCCGCCATCTTGGGATGTATGTAACTGCAGTTACGTACATCAGTTTAATACCAGTGATATAGGTTTGTGAAGAAATGGTTTTGACACTGCTTTAAAATTCCAACATAATATGTGGTCTAGCGTAATAAACAGGGAATGTAAAAATGAGGTTCCACTGTATTGTAAAATGATTTGAGGTAACTTGAGAATATTTTCATAGAATTGAAAGGTAGTGTTCAGATTAGGAAGCGGAAGACCCCTTTCGACTTTCAGATTTATTAGTTTTGTCTTTATGTAGTAATGGGACATAAAAATTTTATATCAGAATATTCATTGTGGGGCCCTTTCTTACTTGTCAATTTTCAAGGACAATTTAATTTTTAAAAAAATTCATTTGTTCAAGAACTTATTACTTCAAGTACTAGTTCTCAAAAGATATTGTAGAACAGTTTCCAGAACACAAGAATAAATTTTTGAAGAGGAGAAGTGTAGCAATATGCCAATATATTGATACATACTGGTGTATTTAACTATTTCTCCGCTGTTTGTCCCATGGGATAAGATACGATGACCACTCCTCCTTATAATGGTTTTACTTGTCCCTTAATATTTTCTGTCTTTATTCAAATAAAGAAAGACAGTGCATTGATATGTGTTTTTTTTTAATTTTCTATTTTCAATCATTAAAGATATTCATATATTCAGTCCTGAATAAAATCACAGTTTGAGTCATTTATCCGAGTCTGAATCACATAACGGTAAATTTGAGCATCACAGACTCTTAATTTGGAACAACAGCAAAAACAAACTGATTGTTCGCTTCTTCGACATCTTTCTAACTTTCTGAGAAAGGGATGTTTTGTGATACACATCAATAGCAAAACCCTTTCCGGACGTGTTCTGAATTGCTATTCATTGTATGAGTAAAAGACTTTATAACTCTTTGTAGAATTAAAAGTACCTACAAAATTATATACAAACATCAACTAATTCTTTATTTACCTTGCTTTTGAAGTTAAACACGATAAAAAAAATTCAAATAGTTATCCGGATATGGGGTTTATCTATCATGTTTGTAACCCTCCCGAATGTTGACATATTAATGCTGTAGTTACTATGATATATATACCGGCAACATGCATACTCAGAAAGGAGTTTTTAGTCAGAAAGTGTAAAAAATTTAGTCAGAACGTGTAAAAAATAATTTTCAAATTTTTTTTTCTCGAATAAAAGTAAATTCAGCTGTTACAAAAAATTTTACTTATCACTGGGGAGGAGTGTGTTATGTGGCATTCACTCATCCTGAACCAATTTTAATTCGCCCAGGACGAGTGGATGAGTATTCTTTTGTACATATTTTTCCAGTATGTTTTGTACTGCTGTCTCTATGATAGATAACATATTTTAAAGCAACCTGGCTATTTATGTCCTTGAATTGGTCTTCTTTAAAACAATATGAGATTATGTAGGAAAAGCAAAGTATGCAGAACATTTTGATTGACAAATGATTAGTAAAAACTCAGCAATTTTTACAAAATTTATTTCAGTTATCAATAATAATAATAATGAACAACAATGATGTTTACCCTCGTTCAAAAGCTACACTATTTGCAGCAGATAGATTTCTTAGTACTGATAAGTTTGAAATAAAATAACGTAAAATATAAACAAAATTCTGGAAACAAAAATCTATTTCCAATGGATTGAAAAGCTGTCATGTTTTTTTTAGATCATTAAATTTTTATATTAATTAGTTTAATAATTGTGTGATATGGGATAATAAAGACAAATCTATTAAATGTTGTGCCAAAAACAAGTTAAAACACCCATCTTGTTTGTTTTAATCTTTTTAGTGAAAATTTTCAATGGGGAATTAAATTCAATACATTTCATTTTGCTGATATTAAATGTTATATTGTACATAATGGGTCAAAAGTTTAGCCCATCTTAAAATATGTGTAAATATTTTCCAGACCAGTTAATGGTAGATTTGTTTTCGAACAGGTCACTATACTTTTGGTTGAAAATGGGTCTTATGGATCCCATGCTGAACTATTGAAAATATTACATAATTTAGAAATGTTAACATTGTAACAAAACATATTGTAATAAGTATTTCTTTTTCTGACTTTACTGTCTTTGAACTGTAGGTTGCATTCACATATGTACAAGAAAAAGGATTTGGGAACTTAAATGAACTTCCCCATGGATTTGATCCAGAGAACTGGGGGAATCTGGAAGTTGGCACACAGCTGTTGGAAAGGTGTTTGTTATCATTACAGGCCTTTTTTATTTTGTCAAGGCAAGTAACTTTAGAATTTTAACATTTCTGTTTATCAAAGGCTTCAGATATCCAGATGCTTCAGCCTCTGAATGATTTTTCATGGGTAACAGAATTTTTGAATGTTATTAGTCCCCTACCGGTGAGACTGATGGGGCCTAAAGAATTCCTGTTCATCTGTCTGTCAGTCAGTCTGTCCCACTCGGTTTTCTGCCCATGTTTTATCATGCTTTGATTTAGGAAGCTGAAATTTAGCATGTGGTTTACTTAGTACTGTATGCTTACAGATCTAGTTTAAGTTTTGTCACAGATGAGTGATTTTTCAAGATATAAGGGACTTTGTGCTGAAAATAGTTTTCCAGACTTTTTTCCACTTTGCTGTAACTTAGGAATCTGAAATTTGATATGTGGTTACCTAATGAGTAAATACAGACCAAGTTTCACTTTTTGTTACAGTTAACCTTTTCTAACAAAAATTGTACGACTTTGTTTCATGGTTGTATGAACTTCGTCTATTTTTGTTTCCCAGAGATTTTTTACCATGCTTTGATTTTGGAAGCCGATTTTCAGAGACGCATAATGTTCGAATGGTAATGCATGATGAACTATAATGGACAACTACCAATCACAATAATAGGACACTTAAGGTTTCCTAAAAAGGAAATTAAGGCTGAAAGAAGTTCAAGTGAGCTTTTCTGATCACTCATTGTCCGTCGTCTGTCTGTCTGTAAACTTTTCACATTTTCGACTACTTCTCCAGAACTACTGAGCCAATTTCAACCAAACTTGAAAAAAAGCATCCCTAGGTGAAGGGGATTCAAGTTTGTTCAAATAAAGTGCAACACTCTTCTCCAAGGGGAGATAATCATGAAAATGCAAAAATAGGGTAGGGTCATTTAAATATCTTCTCAAGAACCAATGGGCCAGGAAAGTTGAAATTTACATGAAAGCTTCCTGACATAGTGCAGATTCAAAGTGTGTTCAAATCATGACCCCTGGGGCTAGGGTGGGGCAACTTAGGAGATCAATGTTTTACATGTGAGTATATCGTGGAAAATCTTTTCAAGAACCACTGAGCCAGGAAAGTTGACACTTACATGAAAGCTTTCTGACATAGTGCAGATTCAAGTTTGTTCAAATCATGCTCCCCTCCCCCGAGTAGGGTGGGGCCACATGACAATAGGGGATCAAAGTTTTACATGAGAATATAGGGAAAATCTGTTTTAAAACTCAGAAAACCAGAGAGCCAGAAGAGTTCAAATTTACAAGAAAGCTTCCTGACATAGAGTAGGTGGAAGTTTGTGCAATTCATGGTCCCCAGGATAGATTGGGGCCACAATAGGGGATCAAAGTGTAATATGCTGATATATAGGGAAAATGTTTGAAAATATCTGTTCAACTACGTTAGCTAGAGCTTTCATATTTTAAATGTATTCACTCTTTATGGAAATACCTTTCATGTGATGTGGTGTGTGATCTTCTGACCTTGAGCTGGAAGTTTGATCTACTTTTGATAAAATCTGACCTATACAGTATGTCCTGAACTATTTAAGGCAGATCTTTCATATCTGGTATATACAGTCAACTCTCGATAAACCGCCACCTTTTGTTCTTATGAAATTATGGCATTATAACGAATTTGGCGATGAATTGAATTACTGCCATCTTGAAGAAATAGAGTTACCGTTCTTTTATATGTAAGAGTTATCTTTTGTCCTGACTTGCGTAAACCACATAAACAACGCCTTTTCTAAGTCAGTATTAAGTGCACTGCGGTGCCGTTTCCTGGCAGGCGAGCCTTCAGAGATTGGGTCAGGGTCTGCAAGATTTGCATCCTTTGCTGCTAAGATGTTGCCCACTGTCCTTCTTTTTATATAGACTTTTCCCATAAAACAGAAAAATGATTTGCAATATCCTGATGGGTACATTTTGGATGATGTCCTTGGTACGTAATGATTTTTTCTCATCGAAATTTAACAGGACCCTCTTTCGTGGCGAAGCCATAGCTAAATTGAAATGTGTTTCTATGATGTATAAACAACTTGACTACAGTTCATCTCGAGTAATTTTCTTGTTTATTCAATATGTACAGCGATTACTGGGATCCTTCTGTCCAGGTGTACGCGGGAGATCGATAATGACCAATTTACTGCTTCACTGACCATGTGCACCTATGGCGGTTTATCGAGATAATTAACATGTTGAAATAGACTTTTGTAATGAAAACACTGTGGCAAATGGCGATAGCGAATTTGGCGTTTTAACGAGAGTTTTAAGTAACTAGAAAAATGCGGCGTTATAACGAAAATGGCGATGAATTGAGTGGCGATAATTCGAGAGTTACCTGTATATTTCTTACACCAAGATCTTTCATTTTATGATCTTTGACCTTGAACTTGGTGTTTGACTTACTTTTAAGAAAACATAACATATTGAATATTTATGCCCCCCTTTGAAAAAGAAGGGGCATATTGTTTTGCACCTGTCGGTCGGTCTGTAGACCATGTGTTGTCCGCTCAATATCTTGAGAACCATTCACTTGATGATAATGATATTTCATATGTGGGTTAGTTATGAGTAGAAGAGGGTCCCTATTGTTTTTCAGGTCCAAAGGTCAAGGGTCAATCTACTCTGGACATAGGAATATAATGTCCGCTCAATATCTTGAGAACCCTTTGCTTGAAAGACATCAAACTTGGCACACTGATACATCCTAAGGAGTAGATGACCCCTATTGATTTTGAGGTCATTTGGTCAAAGGTCAAACTGGGCATAGGAATATACTGACCATTCAATGTCTAGAGAACCCTTTGCTTGACAGACATCAAACTTGGTACACTGGTACATCTTCAAGAGAAGATGACCCCTGTTGATTTTGAGGTCACATGGTCAAAGGTCAAGGGTCAAACTGGACATGGGAATATACTGTCTGCTCAGTATCTTGAGAACCCTTTTCTTGACAGACATCAAACTTGGTACACTGATACGACTTCAGAAGAAGACGACCACTATTGATTTTGAGGTCACTTGGTCAAGGGTCACACTAGACAGGAATATACTGTCCGTTCAATATTTTGAGAACCCTTCGCTTGACAGACATCAAACTTGGTACACTGGTACATCTTCAGGAGAAAATTACCCCTATTTATTTTGAGGTCACATGTTTAAAGGTCAAGGATCAAACTGGACATAGGAATATACTGTCCGTTCAATATTTTGAGAACCCTTTGCTTGACAGACATCAAACTTGGTACACTGGTACATCTTCAGGAGAAAATTACCCTTATTTATTTTGAGGTCACATGTTTAAAGGTCAAGGATCAAACTGGACATAGGAATATACTGTCCGTTCAATATCTTGAGAACCCTTTGCTTGACAGACATCAAACGTGGTACACTGGTACGTCTTCAGGAGAAGACGACCCCTATTGATTTTCAGATCACATGGTCAAAGGTCAAGGATCAAACTGGACATTGGAATATACTGTCTGCTCCATATCTTGAGAACCCTTTGCTTGACAGACATTAAACTTGGTACACTGGTACATCTTCAGGAGAAGATGACTACTAATTATTTTAAGGTCACATGGTCAATCCACTCTTGACATAGGAAGATATTGTCTGCTCAATATTTTGAATTGATGATACTACTCTCAATTAAATGATGTGTGTGTGTATAACCCTTTTCAATTTTGCACCATGGGGGGCATATGTGTTTTACAAACATCTCTTGTTTTTTAGAGTTTGACCCACTTTAAAAAAAAAACAACACCTGACCTATTCAATTTCTCTGGAACTAATTAAGGCAGGGCTTTCATATTTTGTATATAGGTTCCTTATGGCAAGACCTTATTATTTTGTGAAGAGTGACCTTGACCTTAGAGGTGGACCTCCTTTTTAAATTCTGACATATTCAATATTTCCTGAACTATTCAAGGTAGATCTTTCATATGTTGTATATTGATTTCTTATGTCAAGACCTTTTATTTCATACTATGACCTTTGACCTGGTGACCTTGAAATTTTACTTACTTTTGAGAAAATGTAAACTGTTAAATATTTTCAGAACTATATTTCCTGAACTATTTAAAGATGGAGATTTCATATTTGTGTACATTTTTTAAGGCAAGGTCTTCATATCATACCATGATATATGACCTTGTGACCTTGGTCTTATCCAGAACAACATGATCATGTTAGTCATATTGGTGTTGAGGCATTTCTGTGTTATGTGAATTCATTTGCAGTTATGTTGTGATCCTTTGAGGCTAGGTTAGGGCCACAATATGGGATAAAAAAAATTCATGGGAATAAAGATTGATAAAACAAAAAAAAACTTTTAAAAATCACAACAACTGAACAATAGCAGGGCCAAGGTAACTCAAGTGAGCGATGTGGCCCATGGGCCTCTTGTTTATGAAAATTATGATATGATTGTACATTATATTGCTAGATATGTATGATGGTCTGATTGTTAAATAAAAGTACCTTGTCATGATATATTAGAAAAACTCTCACCTGAAATTGATATATTCTTATAAATTTTCACATTGTTCAGATTGATCCACATTTTCATATGCCCTCTCTCAGCATCACTCTCAGATTCCATTGCGCTAACTGAATGAAATGTAGGGTTGTGATGATTCATGGCGTATCATCCATGAAATCAACCACCACGTGTATTGTTATAGTATTGGACCGTGTCAGTGACTGATCAGTGCATATCTTTTGTTGTGATATTGGACGGTACACTTAATTGAAGTTCCAGAGGGTGATGACACTTTATGAATACATGTATTTGAAAATAGTAAAAGAAAGGAGTTTTGTAGAAGAAAAAATGTGTGTCCTTTAGATTTATCTCAAGCCGAGACATTTTTCAAGATTCAATTTTAAAAAATATTCAGCCCTTACATGCCTAAGCAAGTCCAATATTTTTCAGAATGAAATGTTTGCAGCTTATTTCCTTTACTTACTTTTAGCTCAGACAATAATTGCAAGATTTTTCTTTTCAGATGGACTGATAAAGATTTCAAAAAAACATTGTTTGAAGAAGTCAATAAAAATGTTGACAAAAATGAAGTGAAAGAGGAAAAAGATAAAAGGAAGAAAGAAAACAAAGAAGTCACCAAACAGCCATCACAACAACAGGGATCTCAGGAAGGAAAGAGTAAGAAAAAGAAGAAGAAGAAGAACTAACATTCTCCCAGGGAATCTACTGTACAAACAATGTATCAACAGGAGATTGAAACTGAACCGTGAGATTTAATGATGCATTATCACAAAGTTTGAATTTTAGCTTATATTCCAGTAGATTGTTATTTTGTGAAGGATACTTACAGAGAAGATGAATATATAGTTTTAGAAAAATGTCAGAAATGTTGCATATGACCTTAAGATTAATCATGCATATGGGGAAAATTTTGTCCACATTTTATTTTGGCTGATTTTGCCCACATCAATGATGTAAAATTGGATGAATTTGTGTGTACTAATTGTTCTAAAGTAGCAATAAATGACCTTTGGCAAATTCAAAGTGGGGTGAAATTGTTAAATGTGTCTTTACAAAAATAACTTGAGACCAAATTTTCCCTGTTCACAGTATTACAACTGTGGCATGTATCAACTACACAGCTTCAACCAGAGTTCACATTCATTTGTATTTTTGTGTTTCAGTAAGTAGATGATTTTCTTCTGAAGTTTTATCACAGGTACATTGTTCCATTCTTATTGACTGATATGTCCTGATCCTGTTTGACTGTACTTTTTTTTTTTCATTGTTGATGAATATAACTTTGAGAATTGTGAAATTAATGATTGTAAATAATAATTCCTTGTAATTTAATATATGTGGTTACACTAAGGTAACTATAGTTGTAGTAAGTTGTGAATGTAGAAAATGAGTTATACAATGTCACAACGATCCGTGAACAGTGATAATCATTGATCTTCGATTTTCTGTCTCTTTGTCCGGTGCGGGACTATATTACAGTGTTTCTCCTTGACAATGTTATTGGTTGTGTTTTAAATCATGACAGCATACAGTATTTGATTATGTTGTATCTAACAATTATAATGATCATGTTCACATTAGAAAATACACATATTTTTTAGCTAGCTTGTACCATTTTAGCTCTGTGTGCATCTGACACTTAATCAATTTGATAATGAAGTAAAAATCTATGTTTTGTACAAAATAATAGAGCAGTTTCATAGTCAAGCCATTGACAAAAATGAGATTGGGGGAAGGTGGTATATTTGGGGTGGTGTGGGCATAGTTATTAGGACAAATATGATATAAATTGTTAAGTGCCATAAAATTTCAGCAATTACTATGATAACATTTTTCCTTGTGGAATATTAGTTGCATGAAGTTGTGATGAATTTCTCTCACCGACATGGTGTCATCCTGTTTTATGAAGAGTTACCTTTCTTTAATAATAAATTTCTGATATGTGGTACGCTAGTTATTTTCATTCCCATTCTAAATTGTTATGAACAGTAATTCAGAAGAAAGCGAAATTGATCAAGGCATTTGTCTGAGATGTAGGTATTATTTCAGTCTTGTACACAGCACAGAAATGTATGTTAACTGAATGAGGTAAAAGCATGTATTTTTTTTATTACTTGTAAACCCAAAGTTGGATGAGACTGTTTTGGTTTTATAATGATTCAAACTTGCATGGAAATAATGATTTTTCCAATCTAGTAAATCTCATGGAGATCTAGGTTAGAATAGGTTTTCAATACCCCTTGCTTGTCATAAGAGGTGACTAAATGGGGTGCCAGGTCCTTTGGATGAGACCGCAAAAACTGAGGTCCTGTGTCACAGCAGGTGTGGCACAATAAAGATCACTCCCTCCTCAAAGGCCATAAGCGCCAAGCATAGGCCTAAATGCAGCCCTTCACCAGCAGTGGTGACATCTCCATATGAGTCAAATATTCTTGAGAGGGACGTTAAACAATATACAATCAATCAATCATACAATCAAATCTAGTAAAAAATATTTTATGACCTAAAAAATAATGGGAGCGTATCCTGGTCAAATAACCTAGACCCACATCTTGTGTGATCATAGAATTTCTGTGTTTCACTAATCTAAAAGTCCAGTTGTAATGGGGTAATACTGCATTTATTCAGGAATTCAATGTAACTTGTTTTGATATGACTAATCTTCCATATCATCAACAGCTCTTCACAGAAGACTGCTATGTGTTACTTTTTTCTGCAATTTAAATTTACATGTGAATGGTTGGAATGTGTTGTGTACAATGACTTCCAAGAATGTGCCACCTTGTGTGAAGGGATAGTATTGCTATTTCACTCTGACCAATTATTGCAAGTAATCTGTATTTAATGTTTTGAACTCTTTAAAGGCCCTGACTTAACCTTATGACATTTTGTTTTGCTATCCAGGTAGATGTTTAAACAAAGGCTATATATATATATATAGCACTGCACGTAGGAAAAGTAAACAAGTGTGTATCCATTTATCTTTGTATTTACGATCTCCTATTCCCAACTCACCGTAACAGGTCGAACTGGTTGAAGGTGGGGAAAATGGCGTGTCATTCAAGATTATATTACTTTTTTTAAAAATGTCATTTTGCAGATTTTCATTATGCAAAATCAGATCTGTCAGAAAAGACCAAGGCTGTTTAAAGGTGTCTTATTGAGGACATCCTTGGGTCCTAAGTTAATGCAGATTGTGTCAATTAATTCCAAGAAATGTTTTCATTGTACTCGTTGCTTTAAAAACCATTGAGGTATTCAGTAGGTAAAGGAATTATCAATGTCAATTTAAATAAAACTAAACAAAAAATACGAAATAGAACCAGCCATTAAACAAGATTAAGATTCCACATATCAGGTAAAATACTTGAATAATTGGGGTTTTTTTTCTTATGCAATTACCATATATAAACCTTTTATGATCAGAGCAATGCCTATTTTTTTCTCAGAATGTATGTTGGAAGTGCATATTGAATGGAAATCAGGATACATGCATATATATATCTGCTGCGTTATGTGGGAAAGTGTAGACATTAATTATTGATTACATTAATTAGTAGACACATCCTCCCACAGCCTTTGCTGTCTAGAAGTAGAGTGATTGATTAGATGGTTGACTGTATATACATCTAGGGGACTTGTTGAGTACTTCAGTATTATGCATATTGGCTGTATGTTTGGGGGATTTTTAGGTCATTGTTATTTGATCAAGTTTTGGAAATTTTCCAATTCCCAATAACTACTGCAGCATTGTCATTGCTTTTATCTGTTCATCAGCACTGGTGTATGTGATCTTGTCTTTTATTAGCAAATAAAAATTCATGATATAGAAATTAAAACTTAGTGTAGGTGACTACGTCTAGAATTTATCTGAGAAACTTATTTGTTTCAGGAACACCCATTAATTTTCCATTATTTAGAGATATACCAAGATAAAGATTTCACAATGCAAGCGAAGTACATGTACAACTTCCGATGCTTGAAATTTACTTAAAATTTCATTAAGGGGGTATTTAATTTGTGTGTTTAATATCATCGTAGCTACTACTTTTGACCTTTGGTATTTGGACATTAAGGTGGAAGATTCAACAGATGTGGTCAGGCTTGTTTGACCAGCTCTGTTGGTACTGAAGTGTACACTATAGTCTGGTCGCGACCTCGTTACATTGTACCTTCTCAAAGTAAACTTGGAGAGGTCACACACTGAAATTCTGACCAGGTATTCCAGGTATATAAAAGTGATTGATAGCGCAGTGCTCTAAAGACACTTTGCTGTCAAACATGTGTACCCTGTTACCTATTCCTTATTCCTGATAAGTACTGCACTGAGGCAACCCTTACGGCCTTAAGATTTTTGCCACACACTTAAAAATGATTTTTGTGTAAAATTGCTTGCTGATACTTGCAGCAATTTGCTTGTCCTTCAGGGTTAATATATATATATATATATATATATATATATATATATATATTACATCAGTCGCCTAAAAACGTTTCAGTTAATTAACGAGTTGACGTCACAATATTGTGCACTTTCAAATGACGTAGTTTAATTGATGATAAAAGCCGTTACATTTTGCGATAGTTGAAGGCGGGATGTAAATGAGAGGAAGAAAAAACAATGAATAAAATATGATGCAGTCTAGATACAGTAGTGTTGAAATGTACCTCGTTTTATTGAGATCAATATGTTGCCTTGTCCTGAACTTCGATTGATAGATTGGCATCAATACATACTAAATTGACCTTTTACAGACAGTTAAAGCAGAGTGTGTGTACAGAGATTTAAAGTCATACATCGTGTTGGAATAACAAAGGAACAAACGTATAAAGTGTACTATTCATTGATCCGAGGACAACCTGTATTGCAGTGTGGGTATACTAGCTGAAAGATATTTTTGTGTACTCAATTACACGAAAGATAGCGCTTCAAAGACGGAGCTAAATTTTCAGATAACTTTAAACTGTTTTTATAAAAACTAGCAGAATGAGAGTCTGATAGTCTCGTAGTATAAATCGGATAATCTATTGGTACAAATTTGAAAGTACTGGGGTGGGGGTCAGCTATAGCAATGTGTGTGTGCGTGCGTGCACGTGCTTTGTTAGATACGCATTAAAGTATTACACTATATGCGTTTATATTAGTAATTATTACAGAATTCTCCCTTCGCCCTCACTTACACTAAGCAGAGACGTCTATGTCTCGGACTAAACATTTTATAATGTTTCACCTTGCATACCTCATATCCAATTTGTCTTAAACAGACTAGAGCACGTTGAGTTTCTGTACGTGCTCTTTTCATGTGCATATATATTTTATCCCTTTAACATGAGTACTCTGAATAATCATTTACCACCTTTCACTCTGACTGCGAAAGGCGAACGTGCATTACTTGATGTAGAATGACTGCGATTTACAGCTGAACTTGATATCAGATGTTCTGTTTTAAGTGAGTCGAAAACCATGTTCCTAATGTTTAACAACCTAAACACGTCTGTATTGAAACAACTTCTGTAGTGCAGTGACTCGATATATATACAAATTGATAACGAGGCTTTTTGGGAAATCTTCAGTGCAGAGACTGAGGTGAAGAGTACGATCCCCAGTAGCGGGTTTAGGGGTCCCCAGTGGCGGGTCCCCAATGGCGGGTTTAGGGGTTCCCAGTGGCGGGTTTAGGGGTTCCCAGTGGCGGGTTTAGGGTTTAGGAGTCCCCAGTGGCGGGTTTAGGGGTCCCCAGTGGCGGGTTTAGGGGTTCCCAGTGGCGGGTTTAGGGGTCCCCAGTGGCGGGTTTAAGGGGACATACACACATCACGGTCTCTTATTTTAAAATGAAATAAAATGTGAACGATGAACCTTCTTTTTTTCACTCTCGAAGAAATAAATGACAAGACCCTTTGATTTATTGTTACTTTTATTAGGAAAACTTATATTTTATTCCAAAAAAAATATAAAATTTGTGTCATTTGATTGATTTCACATCATTAAAAAATGACAGAAAATATTAAAAATGACTACATAGGAGACATATTTCAAGCCCTATAAAATCCACGAGCTTTCGGGGGATTTCACGGCTTCTCCCTCGACCCATTGGAGGCCTTCAGGCAGCCCAGACCCCTGCCTCATGAAGTTGCGTCGCCCCTCCCCCCAGCTTTAATTCCTAAATCCGCCGTCTCTGATCCAAACTTTGATTTGACCTGTTCAAGTAATATAGTCTATTCCCGTGAAAATTATAATATGAATCCATTTATAATTGTTTTAATGAATTAATGAACACATTCATTTGAGGACATACAGTGTTACACTAAGGAGAGACATCGTATTTAGGTCTATTGCTATATATATATCGGTTTGTATCTGTCATCGTTAGTCATACGTTGATCGTAAACTAACATTTTTCAACTTCTCTGCAACGGCGGAACCAATTTTTGGGTGAGGGGAACAAAAATTATGAATATCATGGACTCGGCCTTCTTGGGAGCAAAACCTATGGTAGCATATTCCTGTGATCACTTGTCAGATAATCATGTCGACTTGTCAGATGATTGCCGATATGTCGACTTGTCAATAAAATGAATGTCGCCCTGATTAAACACGACTTTTGAAAGATGATATTTGTTGTAAGTCGTCGGAAAGAACTGGACAAGATGTAAATTCTATGCTCTAAATGAATACCTTTGAATAATATCATTTAATCAACCAAACCAAAGTTGTTTCTATTTCTAAAAATATTTGTGTTTATTTAATCCCCCTCACAAACATAGAAATGCTCACTCTCCCAAGCCATATACAGTAACCCCTCGAAAACGTCAATGCGGTTTTTTTTAAGTCGACATAATCATCCGACAAGTCGTAATGATTAACTGACAAGTCAACATAATTATTTGACAAGTGATGGCAGAAATATGCTACCATAAAAACCATCAAAATTAATGTTATTTTCTAAAATCCTCTTTACTTTTGGACTTCAAGGAGGCAAACTTTTTGCATGGCTGCAATGAGCATTGAGCCCTCTACTAAACTTGTGAAATTTATGGCAGTGGTGGATCCAGAACATTTCCAAAGTGGGTGGGGGTCAAGTTTGTACCTATGTATTTTCATGTGCATACAGGTTTTTGAAAGTTTATCTTTTGTTGTTAGATGCAAAGGAACACAATATGTACATTTATTAACATCTACTTTTACATAAAAGTATAATAATATTTCATCATCAAGACTAGAGACAATGATGCCTGGTTATGATTATTTAATGAGCAAGCTTATTGAATTTCTATAGAAATGTTTAAATTATACTTCTTTTTGTTAACAATGCCTTCAAGGGCCCTTGATTGGTCAATGAAATATCTTGTATCTTGTACCTTTTCCATCCAAGAACGGAGGGGTGGGTTTCAGACTCAAAAATGGCAAAAAATGACTTTTTAAAAAAATTCAACCAAAGGGGGGAGGTGCAATCTCTGTATCCCGTCTAGATCCACCACTGCATGGGTTCTTGGTTCAGGCCCTTAGGGTGGTCATCCATTGACAATGCATTACATGTATATCTTTAAAACAATCTTTTTCCTTACTTAGGACATCAAGCAGTCAAACTGTGGACAGAATTGTAATGAACAGTTAGCCCTTTACCAAACTGGGGGGGGGGGGGGGTGATGATCCCTGGTTCAGGCCCCGGGATGGGGCTCAGTTGGTCGTAAATGTATTCTGTCTCAGAAAATCTTTACTTCTGGACATCAAGTACATGTAGTCGAACTGTTGGCATGGTTGTAATACGCAACGAACGCTATACCAAACTGAAATTCATGAACCCGTGGATTCATTTATTGCATTATATATATCTAAGAAAATCGTTTTCACTTCTGGACATCAAGTTGACAAAATGTTTGCATCATAATATTGGATACTGAGCCATCTTACTAAAATTATGAAGTTCATGACCCCACGATTCAGATAACTGGGTGGGGTTGGGATTATACATTGAAAATCCGGACATGAAGCAGGCAAGCTGATTATAATGAGCAATGTGAAATTCATTACCCTTGGATTCAGGTCCCGGGGTTGGGCTTAGTTGATCATATGTTGAAAATGCAAATATTTAGAAAACTTTTATCCTGGCATCAAGTAGACAACTGTTAGCATCATTATAATGAGCAATGGACCCTCTTTGAAATCTAAATTCATTTGCCCTTTTAGAACTCAAGTAGGTAGTTGCATTTCGCTGTAACGTGATAAAACTTACTCTCCTATAATAATGTGTATTTATCATTTAGTACAGAGTATAAGAATGGAGAAGTATAAAAAGCTCACAGGTAACACAATGATTTCTAAAGACCAAATAATGCGCATACTCAGATGGTCGTTAAGGCCCACGGGTCTCTTCTTCCCTTACCCCACAATCACCTTTTTTGCGTCTTACTCAATGCGGCATCGTCAACAACGTAATTTGACTTGCACAGAACTCACCACGTATTGTTTCCCTTCCCAAACACCCACCAGTCACAATGAGTTCCTGACATGAAAGTATTGCGTAACTATCGACAAACTTAGTAGAAGTGGGAGTACTAGTTTAAAAAAATATATGGATATCTAATTTCCTATTTCTATTTATTTTGATTCAAGAATATACTGTATGTTATGATGTCCCATACCAAGTGTGTTGAGCGATTTACAATATGTAATGTCACCATGTAATCTATTAGCCCAAGGTAATTGTCGTCATTAAGCAAGAGCTGTGTAATATGTTATTGTTGTACATAGTAGTGTCAATTTTTGATTACGTCTCAAACTTGTCTCGGCAATATGCTGTATGATTTTGTAATTACTCTTCACAGATTTTGAATTCGTCTGTTTAGCCTAACGTGTCGATTTCCTAGGATTGATAATTCATTTCTCTTTCCGGTGACAATCCTTTTCTGTGAACGAGATTGCAATTATGTACTACTAAATGTATAAGCACACAATACCGAGTGATGTTGAGTTTTGCTCAGTGGAGGGGTTTCGGATTTTTGTTTACAATCATTGTGACAATATTGAAGTCAAATGGTATAATATCGGGTCTTATATTTATATTATTGTCGACATTTTTCGGCGTGCTGGTTCAGCTTTTATCGATTATACGATGGAGACAGGTGGACTGCCTTCATGTGCACCAGCTGCACAAGCCTTCAAACACTGAATTTGATAAAATGACAGCCCATTAAAGTAATAGTCCCATAGGTAGTAAACTTCTTCAATCATGTTGGTCAAACTATCTGAGCATTTTTCTTCTTCTTCTGAAATAATATTACACAGCAGTCTTCTGAGCACGTACTGCTTAAAAGTTCATCCATCGTCCCATATCGGATGAATTACTAACAGTACTTGTCCCGACATATAAATACGTTGTCGAAACAATTATTACAGTGGTGCTGCTTATGATATGGAGAGCCAGTGTATTCGAATCAACAGAGATATAGTAAATCATACTTCATTATCTGCACAGGCTTTCGATATAATCTGTTCTTATTTTATCAGCATGTATTGTTAAATCCCACCTGCGAAGATCTTCTCTAATTCATATACATATATGATACGTATGTGTAGAAATTGTTGCCAGAGGGCACAAGGTGCTAGGATCCTCGGTATTAGATTATTGTGTTGTACCATCTTATGCCACATTATTGATGTTTACCATCAGCGGTCTATTTAAGTGAAAAGAAGAAGAAAATGAACTGTAAGACGAGTTTACCAGCAGTAATTGGCTTAATGGCCGGTCGCTCGTCTGGTATTGACTCTGCTGATAGAATAAGCAGATTGCAAAGCTAATCTATTCAATAAAAATCCATTCCACATCTGCCTCGTCAGTCACCTCGCGACGAGTAATAGGAGATGTCAATTAAAACTAGAAAGCTTTCTGTTGTGTTATGGAGAGCGGTCATTGTGTTATAACTTAATGTCCAAATAAGAAGTCAAAGGTCAACGCCTCATAAACCAAAGTCAAATGGAATTGGTCAATCGTGTAGTCACTGTGAAGCAAAATTATAATATGATCATCAATATATGATTCAAGGTCATTTTATCCAGATACGACCACTGAACAGTCTTGGATTATGCAAATCATTAAAAGGTCAAAGTTTCGTGAGGTCAAGGATTTCTATTCTGTTCTATTGTATTCTTTGTGTATATATTGAAACATCGGATATCTGGTGCTTAGTGTGTACCTTTTTTTTTATATATTGAAGCATCAGATATCTGGTGCTTGGCATGTACAATGTATCTTTGTGTGTATATTGAAACATCAGATATCTGGTGCTTGGCGTGTACAATGTATCTTCTTTGTGTATATATTGAAACATCAGATATCTGGTGCTTGGTGTATACAATGTAGCTTTTTTATGTGTATATTGAAACATCAGATATCTGGTGCTTGGCGTGTACAATGTATCTTCTTTGTGTATATATTGAAACATCAGATATCTGGTGCTTGGTGTGTAGCTTCTTTGTGTATATATTGAAACATCAGATATCTGGTGAGTAGCTTTGTGTATATATTGAAACATCAGATATCTGGTGTGTAGCTTCTTTATGTGTATATTGAAACATCAGATATCTGGTGTGTAGCTTCTTTATGTGTATATTGAAACATCAGATATCTGGTGTGTAGCTTCTTTATGTGTATATTGAAACATCAGATATCTGGTGCTTGGTGTGTAGCTTCTTTGTGTGTATATTGAAACATCAGATATCTGGTGCTTGGTGTATACAATGTAGCTTCTTTGTGTGTATATTGAAACATCAGATATCTGGTGTGTAGCTTCTTTGTGTATATATTGAAACATCAGATATCTGATGCTTGGTGTGTAGCTCCTTTGTGTATATATTGAAACATCAGATATCTGGTGCTTGGTATGTAGCTTCTTTCGTCTTCAAACACCTTGAATACTCAATATCCAATTACCGTGACTTTTAATTCTACTTCTGCACATTGCAGTTTGTTCTTTCTCATTGCGTGTCTATAGATGAGAGAATTTGAGTTTCTTTGTGCTGGTACTGGGACAGGATATTATCATGAACGAATGCCACTTTTCCTTTGAATTTTTATGTTTCATCTTAATGACACGAAAACACCGAAAACTCCAGCGCAAAATGTGAATAAATATCTCACCAAAATTAGAATGTGGTACTTATTTTTGGATTGAAACAAATATACTTTTAATGCATTTCGAACTGAAAGCAGATTAAAATCCCCATAGAACGCTCGTTTCGTATACAAATTGTAATTCATACAATATACATGTATTTAATTAACCACCATGTAATTTGTAATATAATCCACACGATGATGATCCAGGGTACCCGTGGTTGTCCGGTAATTTTTGTTTCCAGACAGGGAGAATTGATTCCAATTGTGGACCCAAGAGGCCAAACACTGACATTATAAATGATTAAATTGCAAGAGTATTCCTTAGAAGTCAGTTACATGTATATTGATACAAGCACGTACTGTTCATAACACATATGGATAATGCCTTCTACACAGCAATAAAAAAGATCCGTTATGTACGTGACATTTCCTGCAACACCAGCCTGCCATCCTCAAGGTCCTTGTCCTGTAAGATTTTGGGTCTTCGTCCTCTTTTTTTTCTCTCTCTCTTTTCTTTTTCTTTTGATGATCCCCAGAGGGTAACGTTGTTTCTGGCAGTGCAGAATGTGATGATTTCGTTAGGCTAGGGGCTTCGACCTCCTGAGAAAGGCAGCCACACTTTCCTGCTCAAAGATTTCATCAGAGCGATGAGAAGTTGTTCGGAACTGATGATATGTCTATTAACACTATTTGTTATTAATCATGACTGTTTATTTGTATTTTCTCCAGACTACTGTATCATTTCATCCATAATCAGCCCAGACCAAACGGGGCATTGATTTCAATTATTCATTAAGTTTATCAGAGTTGAAGCACATTACACACTTAAGAAATGCATATACTGACAATACTCTACTGAAAGTTGGGTATCTAATTGAAAGAGGATATTTAGACAATAACCGTAAAATATTTGAAAGCTTAATACCACATCGTTCGGGATTCTTCACTTCACACGTGTTTCAGAAATGCGAGATTTATGACATGGAAGTAGTAAATGATAGTGCTTTAACATTCATTTTATGTGACTATTGTTTAGGACAGGCTTCAAGATATTAGGACCTTTTTATAGATTATTTTTACGTGTGTCAATCGTAAAAGCCGGGGAACCCATTATTTATATCGTTCACAAGGAACAAATTATGAAATATCATTTCGATATGCTTGAAATATTATATTACTGAGGAAATGTCACGGTATACATTACGCCATGCTAAATGAATAATGTGCTATGATATTTTACTTCAGTAAAAACCGGATTTTGTCCAAGAGACAATGCTGACACATTATTAAACTGTAAGCATGAAAACCCCCGTTATTTCCTCGTCCGCAAGTTCGTCTGCTTGTACGAACAGAGACATCAAATGGGAAGAAAAACTAACGTATGTGAAATGTACATCGACTTCCTGAACCATCACGCTGCTATTCTAGAACTCTAATGCGCTGCCACTTTTTTTAAAACCGAGAACAAAGACTGAACCAATTATGAAAAACCTTAATTTTATTGCTGGGTGTTCGTTTATAATATGGTGGTATCTTGTGGCTATGTTACAAGTTCTGCACTTGAAAAAGTATCGAATTTTAAGGTTTATAAATATCTGTATTTTTTCTTAAAAGAAATAATTACTTTTTCGAGGCATAAAAAGAAAACTTCTTTGATACGAAAAGACATGATAATCGAGTTTCTTGTTTCGTTACGCAAAGTTTATCCCACATATTGTTTAGAGATACATGTGATATGTGAAAAGAGAGGCGATTACAATTGATTATTTAAAACGCCTTTTTCTCATGCAATGGAATGATATACGTATGTCATATTATACACAGTGCAGACAAGAAGTATTCCTGAGAGTTGATGTGCCGCCGACTCTTTTTATAACTAATTTAACATACTGATAGCGAACGCTGATATAACATAAACTAAATGGCGCTACTCCCCTGCTGAATATTTTCCATAGATCCGCCAGAGAAATGTCATTATTTTTAACTGCTTCGTGACCATTTGATATGCATGTTAATCGTCGTAAAACTGTTCTCCAAATAACGTTTTTAAATAAAAAGAGAGCGCATCAAGAAGGTCAGAAAATCTAACAGAAAGAACACCCACAATCCAATACTCATTTAAGAATTATTGTGTAGCTTTGTATACAGAATTTTTTCCTCTTTCTAATCATGCTAGTTTAACAAGCTAAATGTCTCTATTGCACGAAATGCAAAATCTACAAAGTCAAATATTCAGATATTACTTGTCCCACTATCAAAATGAATTGCTGAAATTGATCGCTTACAATGTATCATTTATCAAGTCTGATTAAAAGCACACCTAGATTATCTTATTGCAGTAACAAGGCAACTTTTGTTATTGGTTTGACCAATTTTGTAATCATTGTGTGGTTGACTTTGCAATATCCATGATTATCTTTATCTGGAACACGTAATACCATGACATTTACAAAATTTTCATTTATTTTCAAGGCCTGAAATATTCAGATCTCGTTTACTTGTTGACCAATCTTGGACTTTGTTTTTGCTTTACATAATAACATTATTAAATGGTTGTCTCTTCAGTATTTGTGCCGGGTAGACAGTCCAATCCTTGTAAAACCAATCTCAGCGGGCATACGCCCGTGCTATTTGCCACTGTCTGCTACTAGACGCTTTATTGTGCTAACAGATGTTTCCATTGGGGATTTTCCTACAAAAACTGAGTCGTCTGCAGTGGTGGTTATACCTGATACAAAAATCTTCAAATGATTCTCATCAAAGGCAACCCCAGAACTAAAAAAAAATCTTTTGTACCGAGAGCTTGTTTACATTGAAAAGCGATTGATGGCGACAGATTCACTCAGTGGTGCCATTTAAATTACTTTACAATCCAGACTAAAGCATAAATTAATCAAAAATTTAATCACTTTGTGACATCAAAATATATGTAATCAATTAATTAAATCAATAAGAATATGCATTTAATTTTGTGTTGTCATATACAAATGGAAAAATAATAAAGAGAAATATTTCATTTATTAAAGTCTGTGACGTAAACAGACGGTTCCTCTTGAAATCAAGACTGAAACCAAACAAAAGAAAAATACGGAGTGATTAAAAATCAATCAAAACAAACAAAAAGGTGTGTTTACGGTACGGATAAAACATGGAAGGATATGTAAGAATGTGGACAATCTGTATATATGATTTATGTGCACTTATCTTCACTTAACACTCTGGGCCGTTAAACTTCGCCCTAGGCCAATGTTAATGATTATTTCAAGCATTATGTAAAATTACCACAGATCCAACATATAAACTGAATTCCAACCACTCACTGAACAAGCCGTTGCGAATCACGACAACTTCTATTAATAAACAATGCATTGCATATAAATAAATTTAATATTGAATACCATTCCATGAAATGAATATATTACGAAGCGGGCATGTTTTCTCTCAAAATCATAAACAATGGTCGCGAGCTGCTTTACACACAAATTTTCGAAATATTTTCACAAAGGTTTTTTATCCGTTTGAAATTCACTACGTCTCTTCTAATGCATGAATCAAATTATTTAAAACGTCCATGTCTGAGCATATTTGTCTTTCACTGCAGGAATTTTCCTCCGAAGAACTTTCAGACAAAGTGTCAACGTCACTAAGTGTCTCATTTTGATCCACACAGAATGGGTTAGATTCCAGTAGAACACAGTCCGACACGCCTTCCACGGGATCCGCCCGCGGGGAGTCCGTTTGATCTTCGCGTCCTTCATTCACTAACCTTTGAGTCAGTTGGTCCGTGATCATTTTGTCAGAATCATCCGGAAGAGAAAACGGATCTTCAAAATCAGATTCCGGTGATGCTAGATAACTGTTATTGAGCACATCATAACCATAACTAGGACGCAATTTGTATATGCAATTTTTGTAACCTTGATACTGTTTTTCCTCACGAATTTCTTCTTGAAGCTTTTTAAGTGTGTTGTTTATCAACACTGACCGGGTAAGAAAGTATTCTGGGTCCTCCATTTGTCGAAGTTTTTGTATAGACATTTTCAGAATTTTCCTTCTTTCATCTTTGCGTTCCTTAGGGGTATTATGGAATGGAGAGATTCTCTTCACCGGACGTCCTTCTAAATCGTCCACACATTTCCTCTTGACACCAACATGTTCAGGATTTAACTTCATGGTCATGGCATTATTCCATCACTTATTATTGTTCAGATGAAATATACAAGCTATGAAAAGAAGAAATAAACAAACACATAAATATCAGCAATGATTTTCAAAATGCCTTATCAAAACTGTTTTTGTGTTTTTCCCATATAATTTTTATCCCTCGTTGCACGACAAACAAAAGAAGCGTGGATTCTTGTTCAAGTGTTATTCCCTATTAACTCGTTGAGCGCCCCGAACAACTCAAGATAATAGATACACAGCGGCGTCAGATCGATTGAAGTTCTTATTCCACTAGTTCACCTCCGGTTCGCGATACAACAATATGCCTTTTACTGCTTGTTCACCTTTTCGATGTACAATTTGCTCGGCGATTTAAACGTGACGTAACGGGGCGACATGAACCACCGAACCTTCAAAACCGTGAACTTGTATTTTGACATATGGCTCTATAATTATATCCTTTCTAATGAATAATCTCCGACGAGTCCAGAGAAGCTTGTTTTGTGTTTGTTAACTTCCTACATATGTAAAGACTACTGACTCGACATATATCCTTAATTTATTTATCCCACTGGCACTTTTCTAGCTCTTTAAACTGATAAGGTACACTTTATCCTGTCATCGTAATGTTCCTCAAATTAAACAATAATTTTCGTTAAGGACGCCACCAAAATACACAATATATTTATAACTTTTAAAGTATCCCCTTTTTATGAGGGAGTGTACTCTTTTGCCAAAGGTTGAGCTTCCTTTAATGTCTTTGATGCATGGTTACTGCTCTAACACGTATAAAAACGACCATTAATGAATTACATGCATTTAGGTTGATTAAATGTAATTAAAAATTACTTCAAGCCGGGTTTTCTGGGGGGAGGGGAGATTGACATCCTAATTAATGTTTTAATTTGTATATATCATCACCTAATGATTTAAAGCGTCCTTAAGTAAAAATACAATTTTCAATACGATCGGTCGAGGTTGAACCTTAAACGCATGACTGTTTTTAAATATTCCCGAGGCTAATCGAGGTCAAAAGGATAAAATTATAGCACCTGTCTAAAATCAAATAACACAGTCGAAAATTGATTTTAGGGTGCGAGATGCACACACACTCAGAGAGAGAGAGAGAGAGAGAGAGAGAGAGAGAGAGATTACCTTCTTTGTGAGTGATACGCGAGCCTTGACTAAACGAGACGTCTGCTTCCAACTGTCACTGCAATATAATCCTTTGTCCTATAAGTAACCTCCTAGAAAACTCTTCGTGGTAACACTACTAATGTTCCAGTACAGCGTCCTAGGGTCAAAGTGAATTACTAGCACCTATCATCAAACTGAAGAAAGAAAAAGTATACATATACAGACCCTATCATTGGATTCTTGTTTCCCCTGAAATCAATACCACGTATATGTATCACAATGTTTACATATAAGTCACTGCCCACTTGATTAGTACTATTCACATCGTATTAATACTAAACGACATGTGAAACAAAGATGTATTATAACGAGTTAAAAGGAAAAGCGGCGTCTATTCAGCGATGTACACAGCGTTTAATAACTGGTCATAATCTAGCGAGTTCCTAACGAGACGCACATGTTGATAACATGAGCTCGCCAATCACCGCTTGACATGCCATTTGTTTCGCTCAGAAGTTAAAATACACAGCGTTTAGACAGAGAAGAAAAATTCTCACTATACTATCTAGCTAGAATGACTTTCAACCATATTCTGGTTTCATAGAAATATACCTACGTAACTTACTGATATAAATAAGTTATTTAAAATAACACCTAAGAAAAGAATAAATTTCCTGTACTAAACAATTTACACACTTCCGTTTTGTACCATACAGAGACACTTTGACAGGGGAATATTTTTTTTCCAATTGATGCTTCCTCTTGACCAGCATTTACAAACGTAGTAATAAACATGATGATTAATTCAGACAAGCTATATGAGCACAAAATCTGCCGCGAGCGTTCGGGCACCACTTGCAACAGAAAATGTACATGTGTCTGTGTGAATCAAGATTTTACCATAGGAGATATTGGAACTTAAAATTGAAAAGTTCACGTGAATATATAAATATCATACCTGCATAAGAAATATCCAAAGTCCAAAACCCAAATTACCATGTGTATTTGCTGTTACTTTTTTAACACAGTGGTATTTAACATATCCTTTTAGGAAATCAACAACTCGTAGTCGTACAGTAAATAGTAAACAAAGCAAGCCACCTCCGCCGTAACAGGTCAAATCCTTCACTTCTCTGTTACAAATTGATTCTTAAAGATAGCAACACCAGACATGCTATGCGGGGACATCCCACACAAAGGCAAAGTTTCATCTGCAGCTAAATCTTCGCTTTAATAATGACCAATGATACACACTAAAATTCCAAATGTCGGAGCTTGATGACTACTTATTAAATAACACCTGAATTGATTTGACGTTTAACCACGAAAAAGGGAAAATATAGTTCCGACGCACACAGTCCGTACCTTTTCCAAGGCCAGGACACAACAAAGGAACGCATGATAACGGGTGCCTTGTTTCGACACAGCTGCCGATTTTCGATTTGTTTAAATGCCACTTTGGGATTGTTACGAACACATGGGTGTAAAGAGCATTAATCTGCGTACCCGAACACATCAAATAGTCTGTTTAATAGGCCCTTTACACTACCCGTGCGATCTTAATACTTAGCCCACCTGTAGGTTAACGAAAAACGGGATCCACTCCTTCATAGTTTCCAAACAGTAGAATTTTCTAAGAAGACTCACATATCTAATTACATGTACTAACTAAGCCACACAAGATGGATATGATTATTCACGGTTTACCTATACAACCAATGTCTCATAAAAGCGGCATACTTTCCTAAACGTGAATTGTATATGTTATTTTCACCCACTGATGATAAACATACGCACTGTTGATTCAACTTGCTCGTATGTTTCTTGAAAACAATTATTACCTAGCTGACGTTTAAAATTAGTGATAGAAATATGCTTACCTTTGCATTGTCATCACCGATGAAGAAAATATCAGACGTTAATAACACTTTCACTGATAATCAAATGATAAGGTCAAGTGTATTTGAGAAATTAATTTTGCTCATGTCTGTGACGAAAAAGGGGGACTTTTCTTACCTGACTCTCCCAGATCAATCAACAATTGAGAACGCGCACGCTCGCATGCACGCAAATCTCGTTAGCGACACAGTTAGCGATGTGTCATGTTTCATATGAATTTGACGCCGTGGGCAGTATGCTACGATTTTTGATATGTTAACAGTATTTGCATATACATATATATTGCCCACTGAAAAAAGCGAACAGCAATCTTTATGAAGTTTAATGTTGTAATTAGCGTCGCCTACAAAATTGCAATGTGTTTCGACCTTTGCATTTACTGAAATATCCATCGAATATTGTGTTGGAAGATCACTCGCCAAAAAGGTTACATCAACAAAACTAATCTTTAATTCACGTTTATATTCTTATAGTTTTTAATATATCTAAAAGTCACATGATTCACAGTTCATAGAAGACAATTAGTCCATTCTTGTAAAGTTGGTAATTGTGAATACAGGAACAGAGAACGAATAAATCCCCCCCTCTCTCTCTCTCTCTCTCTCTCTCTCTGTGTGTGTGTGTGTGTGTGTGTATACATGCGTGTGTCGTTTCGATATCGACAATATACAATACAATTGTATATTATATATAATTTCAATCGGACTATGTTCATCAAGTCTCCACAATTATTACCTGTCGATGTTGACGACAAGCAGTCAGTTATTGTATTATTTCATTTAGATTGTGTTCTCCATTTTCTGTTGATATCGACGATGTCGTTTTAACATCGACAGTATAGTTTGTATTTATATGATTGGAATAACATCATTATGATATATAAGGGTTAAGATAGTCAGTCATTAAGATGTACAAGAGCTAAGAGTAACAGTTACTGTGATATACAGTGACTGGAACTGTCCGTAATGGTGAAGTAGGAGGACTAGGATACTCAGTCATTTGTGCGATATACAAGTATTAGTATAGTCAGTCATTGTAATACACGACAGTTAGGATAGTCAGTCATTGTAATACACGACAGTTAGGATAGTCAGTCATTGTAATACACGACAGTTAGGATAGTCATTGTAATACACGACAGTTACGATAGTCAGTCATTGCAATACACGATAATTAGGATAGTCAGTCATTGTAATACACGACGGTTAGGATAGTCAGTCATTGTAATACATGACGGTTAGGATAGTCAGTCATTGTAATACACGACAGTTAGGATAGTCAGTCATTGTAATACACGACAGTTAGGATAGTCATTGTAATACACGACAGTTAGGATAGTCAGTTATTGTAATACACGACAGTTAGGATAGTCAGTTATTGTAATACACGACGGTTATGATAGTCAGTTATTGTAACACATGACGATTAGTATAGTCAGTCATTGTAATACACGACAGTTAGGATAGTCAGTCATTGTAGTACACGACAGTTAGGATAGTCAGTCATTGTAGTACACGACAGTTAGGATAGTCCGTCATTGTAATACATGATGGTTAGGATAGTCAGTCATTGTAATACACGAGAGTTAGGATAGTTAGTCATTGTAATACACGAGAGTTAGGATAGTCAGTCGTTGTAATACACGACAGTTAGGATAGTCAGTCATTGTAATACACGACAGTTAGGATAGTCATTGTAATACACGACAGTTACGATAGTCAGTCATTGCAATACACGATAATTAGGATAGTCAGTCATTGTAATACACGACGGTTAGGATAGTCAGTCATTGTAATACATGACGGTTAGGATAGTCAGTCATTGTAATACACGACAGTTAGGATAGTCAGTCATTGTAATACACGACAGTTAGGATAGTCATTGTAATACACGACAGTTAGGATAGTCAGTTATTGTAATACACGACAGTTAGGATAGTCAGTTATTGTAATACACGACGGTTATGATAGTCAGTTATTGTAACACATGACGATTAGTATAGTCAGTCATTGTAATACACGACAGTTAGGATAGTCAGTCATTGTAGTACACGACAGTTAGGATAGTCAGTCATTGTAGTACACGACAGTTAGGATAGTCCGTCATTGTAATACATGATGGTTAGGATAGTCAGTCATTGTAATACACGAGAGTTAGGATAGTTAGTCATTGTAATACACGAGAGTTAGGATAGTCAGTCGTTGTAATACACGACAGTTAGGATAGTCAGTCGTTGTAATGCACGACAGTTAGGATAGTCAGTCATTGTAATGCACGACAGTTAGGATAGTCAGTCATTGTAATGCACGACAGTTAGGATAGTCAGTCATTGTAATGCACGACAGTTAGGATAGTCAGTCATTGTAATACACGACAGTTAGGATAGTCAGTCATTGTAATACACGACAGTTAGGATAGTCAGTCATTGTAATACACGACAGTTAGGATAGTCAGTCATTGTAATACACGACAGTTAGTATAGTAAGTCATTATAATACATGACGGTTAGGATATTTAGTTATTGTAATACACGACAGTTAGGATAGTCAGTCATTGTAATGCACGACAGTTAGGATAGTCAGTCATTGTAATACACGACAGTTAGGTTAGTCAGTCATTGTAATACACGACAGTTAGGATAGTCAGTCATTGTAATACACGACGGTTAGGATAGTAAATCATTGTAATACATGACAGTTAGAATAGTCATTGTAATACATGACGGTTAGGATAGTCAGTCATTGTAATACACGACATTAGGTTAGTCAGTCAATGTAATACACGACAGTTAGGATAGTCAGTCATTTAATACACGAGAGTTAGGATAGTCAGTCATTGTAGTGTACGACAGTTAGGATAGTCAGTCATTGTAGTACACGACAGTTAGGATAGTCCGTCATTGTATTACACGACAGTTAGGATAGTCAGTCATTGTATTACATGACAGTTAGGATAGTCAGTCATTGTAATACACGACAGTTAAGATAGTTATTCATTGTAATACACGACAGTTAGGATAGTCAATCATTGTAATACATGACAGTTAGAATAGTCATTTTAATACACAAGAGTTAAGATAGTCAGTCATTGTAACACACAAGAGTTAGGATAGTCAGTGATTGTAATACACGACGGTTAGGATAGTCAGTCATTTAATACACGACGGTTAGGATAGTCAGTCATTGTAATACATGGCGGTTAGGATAGTCAGTCATTGTAATACATGGCGGTTAGGATAGTCAGTCATTGTAATACATGACAGTTTAGATAGTCAGTCATTGTAATATACGACAGTTAGGATAGTCAGTCATTGTAATACACGAGAGTTAGGATAGTCAGTCATTGTAATACACGAGAGTTAGGATAGTCAGTCATTGTAATACACGAGAGTTAAGATAGTCAGTCATTGTAATACACGACGGTTAGGATAGTCAGTCATTTAATACACGACGGTTAGGATAGTCAGTCATTGTAGTGTACGACAGTTAGGATAGTCAATCATTGTAATACATGACAGTTAGGATAGTCAGTCATTGTAGTGTACGACAGTTAGGATAGTCAATCATTGTAATACATGACAGTTAGGATAGTCAGTCATTGTAGTGTACGACAGTTAGGATAGTCAATCATTGTAATACATGACAGTTAGGATAGTCAGTCATTGTAATACACGACAGTTAAGATAGTCAGTCATTGTAATACACGACAGTTAGGATAGTCAGTCATTGTAATACACGACAGTTAGGATAGTCAGTCATTGTAATACACGAGAGTTAGGATAGTCAGTCATTGTAATACACGAGAGTTAGGATAGTCAGTCATTGTAGTACACGAGAGTTAGGATAGTCAGTCATTGTAGTACACGAGAGTTAGGATAGTCGGTCATTGTATTACACGAGAGTTAGGATAGTCAGTCATTGTAATATATTATGCTTAAATGCTGTAACAGGACCAGTATATCTAGTCAATATAATACACTATCCTTTGTTAAGTGGTGTACCAAAAGTAGGATATTCAGTGATTGTGAAATGCAATGGTTAGGTGAGGCAGTAAGTCTAGGATATTAAGTCGTTGTAATATGATATGACTAACGTATTTAGTCATTTTAATATTCTATGGTTACGTAATGTATCAGGACAAGGATAGTTGGTTATTTTGATATTCTATGATTAAGTGATGTATCAGGATTAGGATATTAGTTATTGTAATATTCTATGGTTAAGTGATGTATCAGGACTAGGATAGTTGGTTATTTTGATATTCTATGATTAAGTGATGTATCAGGATTAGGATATTAGTTATTGTAATATTCTATGGTTAAGTGATGTATCAGGACAAGGATAGTTGGTTATTTTTATATTCTATGGTTAAGTGATGTATCAGGACTAGGATAGTTGGTTATTTTGATATTCTATGGTTAAGTAATGTATCAGGACAAGGATAGTTGGTTATTTTGATATTCTATGGTTAAGTAATGTATCAGGACAAGGATAGTTGGTTATTTTGATATTCTATGTTAAGTGATGTATCAGGACAAGGATAGTTGGTTATTTTGATATTCTATGTTAAGTGATGTATCAGAACTAGGATAGTTGGTTATTTTGATATTCTATGGTGAAATTATATATCAGGACAAGGATAGTTGGTTATTTTGATATTCTATGGTTAAGTAATGTATCAGAACTAGGATAGATGGTTATTTTGATATAATATGGTGAAATTATATATCAGGACTAGGATAATTGGTTATTTTTTATATTCTATGGTTAATTGATGTATCAGGGCTAGGATAGTTGGTTATTTTTTATATTCTATGGTTAAGTAATGTATCAGGACAAGGATAGTTGGTTATTTTGATATTCTATGGTTAAGTAATGTATCAGGACAAAGATAGTTGGTTATTTTAATATTCTATGATTAAGTAATGTATCAGGACAAGGATAGTTGGTAATTTTTTATATTCTGTGGTTAAGTGATGTGTCAGGACTAGGATAGTCAGTCACTATTATGTAAGAGGAGTAAGGTAATAAGTCATTGTGAGGGTTACAATAAACATGTTTCGTTCTTCTAGGAAGAACAAACGGAATGCGATATTGATATCGACATATTGGCTTGGAGAAAATTTCATTTCGTCACGATATCGACATGCTACATTTTTTTTCTCAAAGAAAATAAGTTACCGAAATGATATCGACATGTTACAACTTTTTGGACATGTACAGAGTTGATACACTGTCAAGTCAGTAAGAAATTGCAAATTCCTTCAAAGACCTCCTGTCTCATAAAGTGGCGCCCACCCCACCCCACCCCACCCCCCACCCCCAACCGCAATTCCTGGATCCGCCCCTGTAAAAGGTATATGTTCTGAATGACTTTGCCTTTACAAAATGACTTTGAGTGACTTTTGTCTTAAAGCCATTTTTCTATCACTTAGTTGTATGATATACGATCAATACCTGTTCAAAAACTGTTGAAATAAGGAAACTTTTCCTGATATTTAAGTCTGTTGTCCGAAAGTCATTCGCACAAATACACATTTGTGATATATGATCAATAACTGTTGAATATTGTTGAAATGATTGTTTTAAAATAACATGTAAGGTTTATATTCTGAATTACCTTGACCTTTACGGAATGACTTTGAGTGACATTTGTCTAAAGGTCATTTGCGTATTACTTATTTGTGTGATATGTGATCATTATCTGTTCAAAAACTGTTGATTCAAGTAATTTATGTTCTGAGTGACCTTGACCTTTCCGAAATGACGTTTAGAGACCTTGGTCCAAAACTCCTGGTCTCAAGGAACATTTGTGATCAATTATCATCAATTTCTGATGGAAGGTTTAGAAAATATGAGCTCGGGTAGACGGACGGACAGACACGACAGCGACTATATGCAACCCCCCCCCCCTAAAATTTTCGGGAGCATATAATGAAAGATAAAATTACGGTAGTTCTATGGAACTGAGAAAATACATCCGTTTTGTGGAACTGCAGGGGTCTATGCAAACAAGTGTTTTCTATTCAACAATTAATCCAAATAAATTCTCAAAACATGACAAGTGCAAAAGTCTATTGGTGACTCTTTCAAAGCGAGATGATTATATATGAGAGCAAAAAAGTGTGTGTATTGTAAATATCTTTATTTATGACAACATGTATATATATATATATATATATATATATATATATATATATATATATATATATATATATTGATAAACTTTTGGCATTTGTCATGACTTTTCCATTTCAGCTAAAATTAAAACATTTTTGACTCCAGATCGGCTTATTTGGTTAGTTTTTATTCTTACCATAGCGTAAAAATGCGTGTCTAAAAATAGAGATCGTGACACCCCTGCCTTGGGCCCCAGGGGAGGATATCATATGTAAGAGGAGGTGACATCCTATCGGTTGTTAAAACTACAACGCTCTACCTCTGTTCTGTCTAATTTTATAGATCCTCAAATACGCGACAAGCAAAAGAAAAATACCCAGTGATTAAAAAATCAATCAAAACAAACAAAAAGGTGTGTTTACGGTATGGATAAAACATGGAAGGATATGTAAAAATGTGGACAATCTGTATATATGATTTATGTGCACTTATCTTCACTTAACACTCTGGGCCGTTAAACTTCGCCCTAGGCCAATGTTAATTATTTCAAGCATTATGTAAAATTACCACAGATCCAACATATAACCTGAATTCCAACCACTCACTCAACAAACCGTTGCGAATCGCAACAACTTCTATTAAGGTGGCTTACTACACCTTGAAAGAGTTTATCAAATCAGCACGAAGGGATTTAATCATGAAAGATATTATATGTAATAAGTATATATGTCAAAAGAGCAACAACAAAAAAGATAAAATAAAATAAAAAATAAATAAATAAATAAAATAAATGAAAAAATAAACATGCAATTTTGGAGAGACAAAACAAGATGATTCAAAAATTTATATCAATAAATAACACAAAAGACACCGGCGGGTTGAACTCGTGATCTGCGGTCCTTATTCACTGAGGTTCTTGGATTTACTCCAAATCGATCGAAGCAAAGGCGTAATAACGCAAATGAAAAGCGTAACAACGCGAAACAAACTAAGGTGTAATAATCATAAACGGAGGTATAAGAACGCGAAGGAAAAGCGTGATAACACGAAAGAAAGGTGTATTAAAGGGGCATGGACATAATTTGAGCTGAAAAATTTCAAATTTTATTTTTCCATTTTTAATGTTTATTAATATGGATGAATAGTGGAGGATATATACAACAATATTTTGAAAATGAAAACTTTCAAATTTACTTCATTTAATTTATTTCAAATGCGTAATTATGCCTTTTGATATGCGTTATTACGGCTTTTGATAGGCATTATTACGTCTTTGAGCCGTTCCTAGCAAAAACGGCCCTTATCTTATCCAACAATGTTTTTTCAAAAAAACCTCATAATGAAAAAACGTAACGTCATTTTTTGCATACTCGTAAAGAAAAAGGTCATGATTACCAATAACGAGTTGGTTGTCATCGTTGATTGACTGAAATGTTTTAACGACAATCAACATCGCCCTGATATTTTGAGGGATGTTCTCTATAGTTCACACTTTAGCACTAATATACTTAAGGACCCTTTTTGCTAGAAACGGCTCTTTTGATATCCATTATTACGCCTTTTCAACCGCGTTATTATGCTAGTTCTGAAAGGCGTTTTAACGCCTTTTTACTTCGCGTAATAACGTTTATGTTATGCGTTAGTACGCCTTTGTTTTGCGTTATTACGCCTTTCATTTCATTATTTTTCCGTGGGGATTCGAGTTAAAATAGGTCCTCAGTACCCCTTGCTTGTCGTAAGAGGCGACTAAATGGGGTGGTCCTTCGAATGAGACCATATAAACCGAGGCCCCGTGTCACAGCAGGTGTGGTACGATAAGATCTCTCTCCCTGCTCAAACGCCGTAAGCACTGAGCATAGGCCTACATTTTGCAGCCCTTCACCGGCAACGGTGACGTCTCCATAAGAGTAAAATATTCTCGAGTGGAACGTTCAACAATATACAATCAATCAATCCTTTGCGTTATTGCCGTTTGCTTCGCGTAATATTATGCCTTTATTTTGCGTTAGGGACTGGTCAATATTTACTGGGGAGTTGGGACCGGTGCAAAATGGGATAGGACACACATTTTTTTGGCTTACATACTTTTTTTTTTTTTTACTTTCAACACTGATAGGACAGCAATATGTTGGTTTTTTTTTATTGCAAATGTATCAATAAAAAAATATATAAAAGTATTTAAAACTTTTAATTCAAATCCTAGAACTTATTTATCTTACAAATTGGACGGTAAAAAAACAGACATAATAAATCAAACTGACTAGAAAAAGCTAAAAACTTTCTTAAAACATTATAACTAAAAAGACTAGGGTATTGCATATTGTGAATATTCTGAAAAATCATTAATAAACAAATTGAATAGATAAAGTGGATTAAATTCACATACGAATACTAAAACAAATCCCAAGAATATCAGTAAAACTGATGGATGCTCCCGGAAATGCATCTAACATATGAACTACTTCATTTGACGAATGACTCGCACAATGATCAATAACCGTTAAAATATTGTGTAAATGAAGGTTTCTTATTCATATATAAGGTATGTTGAGTCACATTGACCTTTATAAAATGACCTTGAGTTATCACTTATTAGTGTGATATTTAATCAATACCTGTTCAAAAACTGTTGAAATTAGGCACCTTTTCTTTATATAAGATATATGTCCTAAGTGAGTTTGACTTTTCTAAGACAGATCACATGGTTACTACCAACCAAGAGCTAATCTGGAAAAAAACCCAACCTTTTTTCAGCTGGCAATATTTCTGGTCAAAACCAGGTTGCTGTTTCAGAATTTTCTATCACATTCATTGTTTCTGAGGAAAAGGCTGTTAATTTTATAAAGCACTTGAAAACAATGAGGTTAGAAAAAGAAGGCTGACAGCTCAACAAAAGCGACAGGATGTAGCTGAAAGAACATACGAGGAAATAGACTGGAATGCAATATTTGAAGACAACTTCATTGAAAAGCAAACAGTTGTAACACTAGATAAATACATTGAACATCACAAGTTAGGTGTATTTCATAATAAGACAGAAAATGCTCAAGCTGTGAAACGTCATACTGCTACAGTGTTAGCGCTTGAAACTGAAAAAGACCAACGTGATGATGAAAATGACCTTCTCATCAGAGCCTATGACAGTTCTGACAGTTCTGATGACAGTGATGGTGTTGATACTAGTAGTGAAAGTGAAAGTGAAAAGGAAATTTATTTACCATCTTCAAGGAGTAAGGATTTCAGACAAATTCAAGGACTATTACATGTAATCTGATAATGAAGTAAGGCCAAAAAATAATTAATCTATAGTTTCTCAGGCAGCATCCGTTGAAAAAGTACCACATAGAATTTTTTCCCCCAATTCTAAATATTTTTGTTTATTTATGTAAATGAGGAACTGTTATGTTTAAAGATATTTAGGTAAAACTTTCAGAAGGTTTTATTAAAATTGTAAGGATCTTTTTGATCAAATAATTATTGAATGCAAACTCATTTATGTGCAAGTGTTTAACAATAATAGTATACGTTTATATAGTAAGTAATGTGAAGCTATTTTTTTATAGTAAATATTCATTGCTTATCCTATACATGAGAAAGAAAGAAAAGGTAACTCACTCTACAGTCAACACAAAAAGGAAAGATAAATCATGCCACAGCCAAGTAAAAAAATAAATACCTGCCGACTCCTCAAAATTGAAAGTTTTGGCATGAGAAACTAATTATTAATTTCTTTTTGGCCTAAAATTATATACATATTTTTTTATGTCTCCCATCTTCCAGGGGGGGGGGGGGGGGGTTATTGTTTTTGTACATTCTGTCTGTCTGTCACAAAATATTATGAACGCCTCTCCTCCTATAGACTTGAAACTTAGTAGATTGTTTCATTGTCATTTATGGATGTGCATATTGTCGAGACGTGAGGATCCAATTATTTTCCAAAAAGTTATAGTGGATCTAAGAGGGGTGGAGGAAGTAATTAAAATAGCTGTGAACACTGTATATTGTCAGGACAGTAGGATCCAATTGTTATCCTTAAAGTCATAGTGGATCTTAGAGGGGTGGAGTATATAAATTAGCTTTTGAACACTTCTTATATATGGCTTATCAGATAGCCTTGAAATTTTGTACAATACTTCATTATCATTTAATGATATTCACTTTGTTATGACCAAGGTATCTAACATTTTCCTACAATTTGCAGTGGACAAAGAGGAGTGTTTTATAGTTGATGGTTTTTTTTTTCATGTACAAGGGTATGTTCACTTTCCCACTAGTACCTCAGCATAGCAGTCATTATATTTGTATCATATACAACAATGACATTGGTCACATCGATGTTGAATCTTTTCTCCATCATTTTCCTCAATGCAAAAAGTATAGTTCATAATGTCCATATTCCAGTTCATGCTTTCTACAAAACAAATAATATTTTATTAGGTAGGACACCCACGTTTTTATTACACATCTGATATAGGACAGGGACCCTTTTTGTATCCTTAGAAGATAGGACATACGTTGTTTTGTTTTTTTAAAATGGTATGCACCGGTCCCACCCCCGATAAATATTGACCAGTCCCTTATTTAAAATGTGCATGTCTGTGAATATGTCTGAGAACATTTGCCATTCACTGAAAGAATTACTCGCAGACATAGTGTCAACGTCAACTAAGTGTCTAGGATCTAATCTCGGCTGAGATTCGGCTTGGCTGAATATTTGGACTTCATAATTCATGTCTGGAAATTTACTTTCAGCTTCGGCCAGTTCTAGCAATTAATATGCACTTAGGTGACACTACTGTTCGCTTCAAATAAGATAACACACACACACAAAATTATTATGATTAAAGTCAATATTTTTTTTAAAATTTATCTTCTAATTCTTCGTCATAAAGTGAAACGTCTGTATAAGAAAGCGTTTTACAAGAATTTTGAAATGTCGGCATTGACATATGTTAGCGAGCAGCGACACCTATGGGTAGAGAATAGAAAGAACACATATACTTTATCCCCCCCCCCCCCCCGGGTGGCGTGTAAATTTACACATAATACAGTATATGTGTGTACTTACAACAGAGAGTGTGGTATGTATATAACCATGGATAACGACAATTCTTATTAAGTCAGCAAGTTAAAACACCTTGTGTTTGATATATTATTTTTTAAGTAACTTTGTGACCGCAACACTCCTATCTTAATATTTAGATTAATAGTGACCTTTTAATTCCATTCAAGCATAAATTGTCTGTTGGTATTTTAGCTATTTCATATCAGTTAATTTCCCATACTATCACTATGGATCGTAAACTTCACCTTAGTTTTATTTCCCGCTGTATCTCATCGGGTTCACACCAAATGAGGCAAACCTTTTATTCACTCGGGCTCGTTCGCTTTAAAAGATGTGATACATAGTTACCATTCGGCAAACCTCGGCCGATTCCGGTACCCTACATCTAGGGTACATCTAGATGTAGATGTAGATCTAGGGTAGATGTAGGGTACCGGAATCGGCCGAGGTTTGCCGAATGACATAGTTACAAACACGTATCATATCAGGTGTAGAACTAAATTACGAATAAAAGCAAGTTCGATAGAAGAAGGCTATGTTTGGGGAAACTCGTTGAAAAAATTATTTTATCTTTTACAATGTTGTTTTTTGGGGAGGGGAGGGGGGGGGGGGCTTTTATTCATTGGATATAAAATTTGAAAGTCTTACAATATGATTGTTTTTTAATTTAATTAATATTTCTCATGGTATTGATTTTAAAATACATATGCATTAGTATGAAGTATATGAAACGGTGGATTTCGTGGATGGCTTCCTGTTCTCTTTGTAATTTCTTCCCTTGTTCATGATTAACCTTTTTATTTTGCATAATGCTGATCTCCATGTCACTGCATGTGTGGCACGATAAGATTTCTCCCTGCTCAAACGCCGTAAGCACTGAGCATAGGCCTACATTTTGCAGCCCTTCACCGACAATGGTGACATCTCCATATGAGTCAAAGATTCTCGAGTGGAACGTTCAACAATATACAATCAATCCCTTGCGTTATTGCCCTTTGCATCGCGTAATATCACGTTTGTTTTGCGTTATGTACGCTATTGATTCGCATTATTACACCTTTAAAAATAGTTCTTGTTTTCTAAGTGATCCTAATCGACTTTCGTACCATCTTGTGACGTAGTGTAGTGTCGCAAAATATATAAATCTTGTCCACATAGTGAGTTACATTGATAAACAATGCATTGCATATATATGAATAAATTTAATATTGAGTACCATTTACATGAAATGAATATATTACGAAGAGCACATGTTTTCTCTCAAAATCATAAACAATGACAGTGAGCTGCTTTACACACAAATTGTCGAAATATTTTCACGCAGGTATTTACCAGTTTGACATTCACTACGTCTCATCTAAAGCATGAATCATATTATTCAAAAAGTCCATGTCTGTGAAGATGTCTGAGAAGATATCTGAGACCATATGCCATTCACCGAAGGAATTACTCGCAGACATAGTGTCAACGTCACCAAGTGTCTCATGATCCACACAGAGTGAGTTAGATTCCAGTAGAGCACAGTCCGACACGCCCTTTATGGGATCCGCCCGCGGGGAGTCCGTTTGATCCTTGCCTCCACCATTCACTAACATTTCAGTCAATGGGTCCGTAATCATTTTGTCAGAATCATCCGAAGGAAAAAAAAGATCTTCGAAATCAGAATCCGGTGGTGCTACAAAACTTTTATTGAGCACATCATAGTCATATCCGTATATGCAATCTCGAAACTGTATTTCCTCACAAATTTCTTTTTGAAGCTTTTTGAGTGTATTGTTTATCAACACTGATCGGGTAAGAAAGTATCCACAGTCCTCCATATGTCGAAGTTTTTGTATGGACATTCTCAGAATTTTCCTTCTTTCCTCTTTGCATTCCTTAGGAGTTTTATGGGATGGAGAGCTTCTCTTCACAGGACGTCCTTCTAAATCGTCCACACATTTCCTCTTGACACCAGAATTTGACTTCATGGTCATGGCATTACTTGTTCAGATGAAATATACTACCTATCAAAAGAAGAAATAAACACACACATAAATATCAGCAATGATTTTCAAAATGCCTTAATATCAAAATTGTGCTTTCCCCTTATAATTATAATGTACAATTAACGTGACGTAACGAAGCAACATGAACCACCGTATATGTAGAATTTTTAGGGAGGAATTTTTTATGGCATTATTAACGACAGTGTTACCGCTGAAATTGATTATCGTTAATATTTCTTCCACATCGAAAGTAACAACTATCTTTCTTGGAATTATGATGTCGCTAAGATTAGCTCTCTCTAAATATATATACACCCATAATTTCTAGACAAATCATTTGCGTTTCGCTAAAATTGCCATTTATAACAAAATTTATTGATCTTAAAAATTACTTACTAGATATCCTGGATTTATGTATCCGAATGATACTTTTCTAGCTCTATAAACTGGTAAGGTACAGTGGTGTCGTAATGTTCCTAAGATTAAACAATAATTTTCGTTAATGAATTGCACTATATACCTCCACTAGAATACACGGTATGCTTAAAACATAAAAGTCGCACTTGTTTTATACCCCATTTTAATGAGGAGTATTACTCAATGCCAAAGGTGAGCTTCCTCTAGTCTCTTTGATGCACGTCAAATTGAGTACTACTCTGACACGTATAAAAACAACCATGAGTGACTTACCTGCATTTAGGGTAGTTTAATGTAATTAAATATCTCATCAAGCCAGGTTTTCTGGGATGGGCGGGGGGTTGACACCCCGATTAATGTTTTAATTTGTATACATCATCACCTAATTATTTAAAGCGCCCACAGGTAAAAATATAATTTTCAATACGATCGGTCGAGGTTTTGAACCTTCAGCGCATGACTGTTTTTACCGAGGCTAATCGGGGTTAAAAGGATAGAATTAAAGCACCTGTCTAAAATCAAGTAGCACAGTTAAAAATTGAATTTCAGGTGCGAGAGAGAGAGAGAGAGAGAGAGAGAGAGAGAGAGAGAGAGAGAATTCACCTTTGTGAGAGATCTACGAGCCTTGACAAAATCCAATTGTCCCTGCAATATAATCCTAAATGTCCAACAAGTACTAACCTCCTAAAAGAAGCTCTATAACTATTGTTTTGATACAGCGTCCTTGGGTCAATCAAATTGGATCACTAGGCCCTATCATCCATCTGAAGGGGATCAAAGTATATCCTTACAGACCCTATGTAGGATTCTTTTTTCGCATATTACATATAATTTTGATCAGACTACGATCATCAAGTCCACATTATATGTTGATTTTGACATCGTTTGGATATCGACAGTCAGTTCTTGTATTATTTCATTTAGATTGTGTTTTCCATTTTCTGTTGATATCGACGATGTCGTTTTAACATCGACAGTATAGTTTGTATTTATATAATTGGAATAACATCAATATGATATATAAGGGTTAAGATAGTCAGTCATTAAGATCTACAAGAGCTAAGAGTAACAGTTACTGTGATATACAGTGACTGGAACTGTCAGTAATGGTGAAGTAGGAGGACTAGGATACTCAGTCATTTGTGCGACCTAATAACTTTTTGAATATTAGATGAAACTCCGCGCAAGCGCGGGAAATCACAATTACTTTGAATTTTTGCACACATGAATTGAATGAACGATACCTTTAATTCAAATGAATTTCAGAACAATTTTTTAATAATTGTGTGCATTAGATATTTTATATTTATTGATATCATATACAGTAAATAAAACTTGATTAATAGGAAGTCACTTGAAGCTCCAAATTAATTAAATATTCCTTATGTAACATAAATGAACATATATATTGTAATTTCTCGTGTACATCATTACGTGAACATAACTTTGTACCTTAAAGGAGGGGGCTTATATAGGCACTGTCTGCTGCCTATCCGTAATATGTTATACATAATAAAATACTGTTTAAAAAATTGAAAAACAAAAAACAACCCCAAAAAACATATTTTTTCTGTAAGATCAGAACCAAGCATCGATAAACAACGGATTTACTTCACATCGTATTATCTTAAATTGTCATTTTTTTTTTTTAAATGGCATAGATCCGCCATCCTACTCTCATTTTTGCTCTCTCAGGGTAATTTATCAAAAACTAAAGTAGGGTTTTAATTAATTTTACAATATTTACTAATCACGAAAGATTCTATTATAGCTTACGGACTTCACCTTACATATGAAACAATATTAAAGGTGCAAGCAGTAACTCTGGAGCAAGCGTTTCAGAGATTATTGGCAAAATTTGTTAATTAATATATTGAAGTATAGATAATACACGCAAAGGAAACAGTTTGCATTGTCAACTTACAAACAACGCAAGCAATCGAAATTCAGAACTTAAAGGGGCATGGCCTCGATTTGAGCTGGACATTTTTAAATTTTATTCTAATGGTCAGCTAAAAAACTGAGATACAAGAGAGATACAGAGATTACAACTCTTTTTTATGTAAACAAGGCTCGTACGAATTGTTTTCGTTTACATAGGTTAAATATACTAGTTAAAGTAAAGCAGATTAAAGCAGATTTTTCAAATTGAGGGTTAATTCTGAATACTATCACACAGTTTCTGTAGTGTTAGTCACATCTCGTTTGTTTTCAACATAATATTTTCTATTAATCACTTAAACATGACACGAGCCTTGTTTACAAAACGAAGGATTGTGAGTTCTGTATCTCAGCTGCAACTCAACAACTGACACACACATTTTTGCTGACCATTATAGAAATACCTCAGTTAGATATTGTAAACATTAGAAATGGGGAATTTTTTTTGAAAATTTTCATTTTAAATCGTATCCATGTCCCTTTAAAGACCACTTCTTACCAGATAATTCTATGTTGTGATATGTGTGGCCACCATACTGAAAATGCTTTTCATTTTTCTCTCCAAATGTCCCGAGTTCACTGATCATAGATTTAATCTAGTTACATCTATCAATGAAATGTAACTTGCTGTTTCTTATTTACCGAAGGTCTAAGTTTTAAAGTCAAATAATTTTCTTTTGAAATTGTTCTAAAGTATATTTTAGATACTAAAAAGCTTTCATTGTGATGACCCGAGAGTTTATTGCTGACCGCGATGACGATTACAATTTTTTTTTTTGTTAATCCGAGGCCAAATAGCAGGTCATTACATTTTCTTAAATTTCACACTAATGCGTTGAGTAGGTAATTTGAGTTATTCGCACGTTTGTCAATGTTTGTATTTGTTTGAGAAGAACGCAACGAGAGGAAGGTATTAGCTTGTGTTCATCTTGTCAAAATGAATTAATTAACTGTTGACATGCTAAATATTCCAAGATTTTAAAAAATTGAAGGGGAAAAAATGTCATATATAGCTTGACTGAAATGTGTTTATCAAATTTTAGCATTTTTATGACAAATTATGTGCATTGAGGAAATTTGGGAACCGGTTGAAATAACAACAATGGCAAATTTGAGATTTACTGAGGAATCTGAATGTTAATCATGGTATGTTGAGGAGAGTTTTAAAATATTTCAAAGAATTTCTTGAAATATCACAATATACGTGTTGCAATAAATGCGAGATTCAAAGTACATGCTTGGAGAAAAATATTTGAATTTTATGAGAATTTTTGATAAGTCTTTGATGTATAGAAAATGTGACAAATGTGACAAATGAAACATGTACAAGAAATTCTTGTTTGGTGTGATTGAAATCATTACATGAGAAAATATTACAGTTTATTTTAAGAAAATGTGAGAAATTGCAATACACGCATGTTGACGAGTACTTTTTTTCCTTTTTGAAATTACACATCACTACAGTGCGTGTCAGTACATCTTAAATCCGTGTACAGATATGCTATCTCTTTTATTATGTCAGTTTTGAATTTATAATATTATATATTATCATTCATGTTTTTATGAAACTTGAAGAAGATTGAAGTATGATGTATGTGATATGATGTATGTATGTAATAGCTGTGTTTTTGTGCACAATATGGACTTTGTTGAATTTTACAGTATATACTTTTGGATGTTGTTGGTGTATCCCTTTGCGCGTGGAACATGAACTGTGCGACTTTCATGTTAATAAATGAGTTCTTTTCACGCTCGTTCCAAATCAGCATTCACTTTTTGCACATGTATAATGACCATCTCGTTTTTAAATAACTTCCCAGTCTGTTTGGATTTTCATTCTCGGCAACCTGATTTTTTAATTGAAATCAACGTCATTATTGATTACAAGGAATTCACTCTACTTTCATGTTTTAATTGCTACCGGTAATTATGTTCTGAACTCTGTAGTACAATTCATAAAGATGCATACTTATGTACATCTAAATGGTTTCTGGAAAAGTGAAAAGTGTTTCAGGGTCCTTCTTTATTATGTTGTTGTGTTTTGAAATGAATATTTCTGGCACTTGCTATTTGGTATATGTAAGTAATATGTGTGGGTTTTTTTTCCGTTTCTTTCTTTTGTTCAGTTGTTTGTTTCTTTTTTCCTTCCTTGCTGGACAAGTATCAAACTATAAATTAATTTTATTTTAGTTTTATTCTAAAAATGTTTCATGCACCATTGAATTAACACAAGGTAGTTAGTTGGTTATCAGTAATAGTTGATGTGAATGATAGGCTTGGAATATTCCATTCATTTCTATTGCATTTGGTCAGCATCCGTCGTGCGTTCACAATTGAGCACTTTTACCTTCCGATAACTACTATTAAAATTCTATTAAAATTTTCAAACACTGCCAAAACTTCACCAAAGTTCAAAAATCTTCTCTACAACCTCACATATGTTAGAAAAAAATCAATTGTATAGTCAAGTAGAGCAGGAAGGCCTTTACCAAATTTGTAAATTTCATGATCCACGGGATAGAGGTTCTGACTGCAGGGTGGTGCCAAACTTGGTATATAGTGTTTATGTGTGAAACATTTCAATAGCATTGCCTTTAATGCTAATGATACAAAAATTCAGACTAAATAGATATTTAAAAGGAGCAGGTAGCCCTTTACCAGATTGTAAATTTCATGATCCCAGGGGTTGGATTTTGGTTCCCGGGTGGAGCCAAAATTATTATAATGACTATTGTGTTTCCCAACGTCATAAACAGTTTATATTTCAACATAGTTAACAGTTTGAGGACATTGTTTCCCATCCACATCTGTAATGTCCAAATAGAAAATGTATCATTTAATTGTGTGAAAATAAAGAATAATACATGAACTTCCTCTCCTGTTGTTTCTCCTCATTAACCTTAGCGCTCGTCAGTACTTTCAGTACTTTGATTATGCCTGTTCATCACGCATTTATGTATCTTGATTTCATTCCGTTTTGCAAATATTAACCGTTCGTTTTGCAATTACGTTTACTCGTTAATTTTGTTTTTATGTATATTTGTATAGCAAAACGGTCCGTTGATTAAGCATTTGATGTCATCTACTAAGTTTTTATAGTCTGACCTTGAAATTATAAAGTGTTTATTTTCCCTTATATGGCATTTTTGCCCCTCCCGCCGCTCATAGCCTATACATCCCCAAACACTGTACTGAAACTTCTCTTACAATACACATATGTGGTTGCTTGGAATTTTATCAATAACTTTGATATATTAATTGAACGGGTAACTTCTGTTATCAGTTGTTCAACTTCTAAATTGAATGAGCTTATCAAGGATTCTTTTTTTTTAAAAAGAAAATGTATCTTCAAATGAATTTAAATTGAAATTAATTAAATACATGTATATCATCCATCATTCAAAATAGAGATTATTCTTTACAAACAATTATACCATACACTGAATTGAAGATATCCTTAAGGAGGTATGGTACACCAGGGGAATTTGATGTAGATGAAAAGTGGAGGATATGTACAACAATATTTTGAAGTTGAAATTTTTCAAATTTACTTTATTTTGTTAAAAGATACAGTTTTAGTAGAAGATAATCTGGGGGGGGGGGGGGGGGGGGGGATTAAAACCCCTGCTGGACTCGAACCTGCGACCTACAGTTCAGCAGTCGGTATGGTCACCTAGGTATCAGGACAACTCGCCCCCTTTCATATCATACATGTTTACAATTATTATTTTTGGTCTAAATGCAAGAGGTGTATTAGCAACAATTAATAAATTTCTTATAGATATTATATACATCACAGACAAAAAGACATGTTCACATAAACACCGAACTTCGTGTCTTTTTATGCAAGGTTCAGTAAATTCATCATCACTTTTATGTACATGTAAAATATATAATTTCAGCGGAAGCAAGTTAGCATTTGGTAGGGAGAGTATTAGCTTGGTCTACAGCTGACGTAGTATAATTATCTATAATCTGTGTCTGTTGTTAAATCTAATTGTATGTGTTCCCCCAAGCTGTTATAAATTTACTTCAAACGTTAAGGTACTCATCATCAGAGTACTTTTCACTTTGAAATCGCCGCGTAAAAGGAATCAGTAAAGCAAAGCCGTTATAAAATTTCTAAAATGGGAATTTTATGATTTTTCAACAGGAATTAGTTGAGAAACGCATTAAAAGATAATTACATGTATCAGAATATTCATGCTTCACATTAAACACACACACACACACACCTCCCAACCCCCCAATTTTTTTTCTCAGTATTGGAGACATTTAATCAATTACCTAAAGATCAGTAAATGTAATTGTCCTTGCCAAATGAATTATGAAAAATATAATATTTTCTGAAATAAAATAATTAAATCTGTGTATAATTCTATTCGTGTTAAAGTATGAAATAAAAAGACGCATCTTTATAGGGTCAGAAGTGTGAATTGTTGTACAATTACACACACACACACACACACACACACACACACACACACACACACACACACAGAATGAAAATAAAATGTGATAATATATTTATATATAACATTGGGGGCGAGTTGTCTCAAGAGAAGGGACGAGTTGTCCTGAGAGGGGGCGAGTTGTCTTGAGGGCGAGTTGTCTTGGGGGCGAGTTGTCCAGCATTCGTAACCTACTGAGCTACTCGTCTAGGTATTTAAATTGAAAAGGAAAAGTCAAATATTGCTGATAAAGATTTTTTTCCTCCATATTTTTAAAGGAAGTCAGCCATTATGACGATGTAGAGTACCTCCTTAATAATTCAACTACTAGTCTACGTGCCAAGTTTTGTTTCCGCCATCTCAAGTAATCATATCTTTAATATTTATAGCCATATTTGAATTATATTTCCGTGGGGGTTATGCTGTTAGTTACCCAGGTTTTCGGGGGTGGGGGTGGGGATGGGGGTCTGCTTTATAACAAGGTTTTCGGAGGAAAAATGACAAGGAGGAAAGGTTACTCGTGTACTCTGTTCAAGGACACAATGTATGGGCAGACGAATACGTATTATATTTTTACAGAATTTTCTTATATACATGTATCAGCGCCCCTGTTGTTGCCCCAACCTACCCGGTGGACCATGATTTGAACAACCTTGAATCTATTCGATGTCAGGTAGCTTTCATCTAAAATTCTACTTTTCTAGTCCAACTAATTAAAAGAAAGTTTTATAAATGAAATACAAGTGAGAGAGTTTAGGTATCCCACTCTTGAGTATATTCGTGTAAAGTTATAGTGCAAACTAACACTCAGGGGAAAACTAAGAAGAGTTTTGTCTTGCTTTTACACTAAACGCATAAAAACTAGTGTTATCTAAATTTAAAGGGACTTTCATACAATGACAGACGATTAATGAAATACATGTAGTAAACAGAGAATAACTTTCAGATTTTCAACAAAGTCGTAAATACCCTTCTGGGTCCTTCATTATCCTAAATTCTCCTAAAGTAGTACTAAATGACCGGGGATAAAGTAGATTTTCTGGAGGTGGGACCTACTGAAGTGGGGGGGGGGTTGGGGTTACTCCGTAACACCATGGCTTCACCCCCCCCCCCCCCACCCCCACCCCCGACTTAGCCATGGACACACTGCAGGCATAACGGCGGACTCTTCAGACCCATTGCCTCTGAGGATTTGTCCGCGTCCCCTCCCGTCCCCCGCCTCTCTTAAGCTGAAACCTTACATCACTCCCGCTTACGCGCCATAATCACTGTCATGATCGTGTGCAGGATTGGACAAAACAAGATGACAGACGGCATTTCCAAACAAAGGTAGGCTCTTAAAACTCTTCATTTTACCGACTTATTAGACGACGAATTTATGAATTTAAAACACTGCCTGGCCAGGGAGGCATCATTAAGTTGATTGGTTGTTGGAATTCTTACTCATGTACACGTACAACTCTAAATTCATTGATCGAAGTTGACGATGTTGCCTCGATAGAATTCGAAGCGGGCGAAGATGTTTCTAATCATGTTTTCATGCATTTTAAGAAAGATACTTTCGGTAAAATAGACTCTGCACATATCTTTTAATGAAAACTTGAACCAGTGTATGCGACTTGTCCATTAAATTGCCTTGGTTAGATAGATATCTTGACTTGAACATTTGCTAATGTGCAAGATTGGACTATGGTTGTTTCCACGATAAATGTGCCGGATTGGACCTCGATTTTGGTTCAGGATTGGACCCTTTCTTAAATACATGCATTTTTTTTCTTACAGATCCAGTCAGTAGCGGACTTCCTTAAGCTTAAAAGTTGCAAGTGAATGAAGTGTGTTCTATTTTATGTCTCCTAATAAAACCATGGTTTTGACAAACCTAAAAGAGCACGTGGAGCAAGGAACTATCAGTAAGCCGGAAGAGCCAGCTCGAAAATCTTTACGTGTTTGAGAATTGCACCGCGCACATGAATCTGAAGTTCTGTCACACGTTAGAAGGAGCCTTGTTGTCGAAGATCAACATGTTGAAAAGTCTTCATTTTGCAGAAGCAAATACATTTATATTGTATATACACATGTAGACCATGTTCGATTCCCAACCACTTAACATTTGTGATATCTGCATGGAATTATGAAAACTGAGCATGGTTTGACGTTTAATAATCTCTTCAGGCATGATGGTTTACATTTCACAAAGCTGTTCAATGACAATAAAGACAATAAGATGTTGAGGTGTTCATGTTTTCAATACTTAATGATCTGTCCACATGCACTTGTGCCTTTCATATGTATGCTTCTGCTGGAACCAGTTTTGATTGTTAAAGCGGGATTTATTATCTTTTGAAAAAAAATTCCCTATCATTTTAATTCTAATAATCTTGAGTGCATATGTCGTGCAAGATATCGAGGCCAACTCACTTACAAGGATAATTACTTACGGTAGTAAATATCAGCATTTAAAACCTTTCGTTTCTTGTAATTACATTGAATTCAACCTTGGAGTGCATATACTGATGAAAGCAAATAAAAAGGATATTTTCTCAGAAATTCGCAATATGACTCCTGTAGCTGAAATATGAACCTAAATGAAAAGCAGTTTTGTCCATGGTGTTTTTTCTTTTTCAATATTTGCTGCTCAGATGAGAGGTTACTCTTCAATACAATTTTTTCACTAGTTGTTATCAGTTCAATACAAACGCAATAACATTGAAATATATTTAATAACACGTAAAACTTAGGTTCAATGAAATGACAAATCAACATGTGTAAAATGCAATGTAAAAGATTAGTAGTATCTCTGTAAAACAAAGCATAATACCGTAAAAATAATCGTTTCACAATGTACATAAACGAATATATAAAACGGCTGCCATGGTATACATGTATGTATGCACCTCGTGTATTCAGAAAACAATGTATTTTTTACTTCGAGTTTCTTTTATAATGGGCAAAAGCGTGTGTTGCACTGGTCACAAACGAAGACAATTTTTCTGACTGATGTTTCCTTTATACATGCCTACGCAATTCAGAATTGGTCTTGAATTCCTCACCACAAATTTGCACATTCGAAGTGTACCCATCTCATGGAATGAAGTTCTAGGGCTTGATACCTGAAACAAAGGAGAAAATCTATATAACAGAGTTTGGAATTAGGGAATATGTAAGCGGGTTAATTGAATTCAGGAAACGTCGAATTTATATTGTTACAGAGGATTCTAAAATAATGATAATTTCTCACGTGTTTTATAGGTCAAAATGGCCTTATATATCATGGATACGAACAGTCAACGTTACATCTGTCGTAAGCAAAGATTGGTGATTCATGTATATATCTGTTATATTGGTTCATTTTGAAGGAGATAGCGAATGAATATTTTTACAGTAGCAATTGTCGTCGTTGGGAACTTAAACGACGATGTAATTTGATAACAGTAAAAAAAAAATTCAAAATACACCATGGTCATGTTGGAAATGTCTGAGAATCTAATAAGCTACATTAATCAAACTAAAATATGATAAAGTGGAGTCGAGATTCGAAAATATAAAGGATTTTGAAAATAAAGATAAAAAGAGGGTCCAATCCTGAACCAAAATTGAGGTCCAATCCGGCACGTTTATTGTGGAAACGACCATAGTCCAATCCTGCACATTAGCAAATGTTCAAGTCAAGATATCTATTTAACCAAGGCAATTTAATGGACAAGTCGCATACACTGGTTCGAGTTTTCATCAAAAGATATGTGCAGAGTCTATTTTACCTAAAGTATCTTTCTTAAAATGCATGAAAACATGATTAGAAACATCTTCGCCCGCTTCGAATTCTATCGAGGCAACATCGTCAACTTCGATCAATGAATTTAGAGTTGTACGTGTACATGAGTAAGAATTCCAACAACCAATCAACTTAATGATGCCTCCCTGGCCAGGCAGTGTTTTAAATTCATAAATTCGTCGTCTAATAAGTCGGTAAAATGAAGAGTTTTAAGAGCCTACCTTTGTTTGGAAATGCCGTCTGCCATCTTGTTTTGTCCAATCCTGCACACGATCATGACAGTGAAACTACACTAGATCTAAAAACACTAGCACTAAAACTACACTAGATCTAAAACACTAGCACTAAAACTACACTAGATCTAAAACACTAGCACTAAAACTACACTAGATCTAAAACACTAGCACTAAAACTACACTAGATCTAAAACACAAGCACTAAAACTACACTAGATCTAAAACACTAGCACTAAAACTACACTAGATCTAAAACACTAGCACTAAAACTACACTAGATCTAAAACACTAGCACTAAAACTACACTAGATCTAAATACATAAATAGTCCATATTCGTAGGACTTTGTACGATAGTATAAAAAGGTTTGTGCGAGTAATGTATATATCTCAAACGCAACACTTTTATATCGAACTATGACTTGAGACAAGAATAAAACTATATATCATCCAAAACCTTAACCTGAGGCATAAGCGGTGGATTTATTTCCACCTTTAAACAGGCTATACAAACTCTATAAATCCAAATTTTGGCAGACCAAGGGAGGTAACCATGACAATTGCAGAGAACTATACATGCTTTGCTACAATAAACATATTTTTAAAAATTCTTGCTGTCTGTTGCAACCACCTTCTTAACATTAAAAAGAAAATGCTAATATGTATCAATTGAACTCATATACCATGTCGTGGACATCATAATTTTTATATTCGTTGTATTATAGAATTGTCATAGGCGCCAGACCAGAACGGGGTGGGAGGTAGGTAGAAATGAAAACGAGAGAGAGAGAGAGAGGGGGGGGGGGCAGTAAAACGTGTAAAGTGAGGACAAATTAACCAATGGACAGACGTTGTGAGGACAAGAACTGCACTATGAGGACAAATAAATGTCCTCACAATTACGTCCTCATAAATGTGACCTACGGCATGTGAAAGATGTAGATACAAAATATTAGCTTAGTGAGGACAAGTGGTGTGAGGACATGTCCTTACTAATATTCTCTCTCAAAAACCTTTTTTTCATAATTCAAAATAGAGTATTAAATAAACTTTTATAGATATCCCTATAGCTATACCTAACATAGTACTTTTTTGCATTTAGAATAATATATGTGTATATTCTCTTCTACACATTGTGAAGTCCTCATTAACCGTAGTAGGTTTGGTCGGCTAGAGAGAGAGAGAGAGAGAGAGAGAGAGAGAGAGAGAGAGAGAGAGAGAGAGACTCTATTTAGTACTGAACACAAAATGTCATTTGAAGTAGTCAGTCCTTTCCCATATACACTGAAGTTGTTTTTTTTTTTGTTTTTTTTTTTATTTCTTACGGATTTCAGATTTCACCCCCCCCCCCACCCCTTGCTCTATTCACCTTTAATTAGATACCATGGTCTATAGTAACGCAGTGCAGATGACAGATTCCAGAATCTTGTGGGGATATGCAATAAATAAAGAATGAAATACGGCTTTTAGCAGTAGATTAACATTTTTGTAAAATATTACACCGTGCTGTCTTTATCTTGTTATTATATTCACATTTAATGTTCTATACATAATACATGTGTTGGTATTCATTTATACATAAAGCCGTTACATCACTGTTGCTCCATTCAAATTTGGAATTGGAATATTCCTACTCATAATTATATAGTCCTTGCAATATTTTGCATAGCATTTGTTTTGCAACAAAAGGATTATCAATTTTTTATTGGATTCATGCTGTGAGAAACGGTTTTAACGTCTTCCAGAATCGTGATTTTAAGATCTCGTCCGTCAGCATGGTGCCACGCTTAGAACTGTAAACAAATATTACGAAGACACGCGAGAAGTTCTCGTGTTTGTTGATTGTCTTCAAACAATATATATGCAAATTGATGCAAATATTAAACCGTCCTCCATTATTGACAAGGAAAATTGCGCAACCGTTGTTTTAACAATCAGTGTCTTAAAAAACTAACAAATACCCACCTGTCACGTTTCTATTTTCAAAATTACTACATGTACATAAATTCGTACAAATTTGTAACATTTCAATTATCACATTCATCCATTAGATCTCGTATGGGAAACGTTGAAGTAAATTGTTTTGCTGATGAGTACCTTCAACCATGATTGAATACTATAACATCCAACGTGTTCAATTTACAATAAAACTGATTTAACAATTAAAACTGAGGAGCATTGAAAAAATATCAAACTGATCTAAAAACGCGAATGAAATATATAATTGCTGCTACTGTCTACCTATGGTAAATTTTTAACCTATATGACATGATAAAACCATGATTTATACAAAAGGGACATTTCTGTGCCAAAGTTCAGAATCTAATGATACTCATGTGGCAGGGACACATATATTTTATTGGTAGTCAGAATGCAGAGAGAGAAAAACCACAACGCGCGAAAACAATAGATCGTTATCCCCTATCACACCGCCCTCACAGAGGGTAGACATGTGACCAACCAACAATAATTTTGATTGGAGCTGCCGAGGAGTAAACAGTGTCTCTGATTGTATGTATGCATATTAGTGCACAAAAATCAAAGAAATACCGATACTATGATATGCTTAGTGGGTAGAGCGAGGTATCCTCCAAGGAAGCCCCAACCTCACGCGACTTATCAATATCAATGGTTTATAATAGAAAATAAACTGTGTCAATTCCCACATAATACAGTTTAATTTAATCAACCAAAGAAAAGGTATATGTTACCACCTATATGAAGTATGTATCAACATCAGTAAAAATGCACATTTGCAATGAACAGTATAATAAAAATGCATAAAACTAGATAAAATGACAATTTTTTAAATTTCAACAGTTTCAAACAAGAGGTCGACAGGCCTTATCGGTTACCTGAGTATCAACTAAAAGCATCATTAGTCACAAAGTATATGATAATTTTCCTGTTCTACATATCTAAGATAATTCTAATATTCAGCATTCATGTATATCTATCATGCAATGATTTCCCTGATATCCACAATCAATCTTTATATACACATATATATATATATGTGTGTGTGTGTGTGTGTGCGTGCGTGCAATCCAGCAGTTTTTAGGTTACCTGAGTCACTCAGATGACCTTTTGCTATTGGTCTCAGGGGCGGATCCAGGAATTGTGGGTACGGGGGGCGACACTTTACGAGGCAGTAGGTCCAGGGCGAAGCCCTGGTGGGGGTCCAGGGGGCGAAGCCCCTGGAAGCTCCTGTATTTTACAGATTTTATGGGGCTTGAAATATTTCTCCTATTAAGTCATATGTACTATTTTCTATCATTTTAATAAGATGAAATTAATGAAATGATCCAAATTTTAAGGGGTTTTTGGAAAAAATTAAGTTCTCCCAATAAAGTAATTCAAGAAATCAAAGGATTTTGTCATTTATTTCTCCTTGAGTGGAAGAAATTATTGCTTCTTTTATCGTTTAGTACATTTTCCGAAACAAGATACAGCGATTTTCCTTAAATTTGAAAATTTTAGGGGAGGGGGGGGGGGGGGGCGGCGGCGGCTGCGCCCCCCTCTAAATCCGCCACTAGGTCTGCAAAAATGAAAGTAGAAAGTACAAAATTTGAAAATACACAAGAGTATGAATTGCAACGCTTCATGCCGGCATATTTTCATGAACGCCAATTATCATATTTATGTTGATGTCTATATTAATTAATATACATCTTATGCCTTGCAGAAATGGTTAACAATGTCTATGTCTTCTGAAATCATGTTGCGCACTTCCACCTGTCGTGGCTCGAACTCGCAGATTCCTGTCTACATTTTAGCCAAAGGAGCATTGCAGGTGTCAAACCGTTAGAGTGTTAGCGTTAAATCAACTACAATCAATATTCAACGCGCGCGAGAGAGAAGTGATCGATGGGAAAAGATTTTATCACACATCAAATAAAAAGGGAATAATAACTATCTAACTGGCTTTCTGAGACGATGGATTGCCCTTGAGAATTTTGAGATGGCCCCCGGATCCGTTATCGTTGCTTTTATTCCAGTCGCATGTTTCTTTAATAATTTGGAATTGGCGGAGAAAGCTTTTTTTTTTCAACTATCGAATAATTATAGGTCTTCATAAAACGGATCCCTATTAAAAATTAAAAATATTTGCTGGAAATAACCATCAGTTGGGATGTCAACCCAGTGTAAAGGTGACACGTGATCCTTATCAATTAATTCATCGGATATGAAACCTTTACATAATTTTCCCTTCATCTTTTACTGTTCATTTTAAGTGCTGACAGACTTCCTCATTACATAATGTATTTAATACATGATATACAAATCGTCATATAAAACATTTTTTTCACCAGCACCGAATGACGTACTTGAGAGTTAACAGGCCAGTGTGATAATACAGCCTAGACACGCCGTGGCATGCTATCAGAACATGAAATCTTGCTAAACATAATTATTCAAAGGAAGTGACACGGAATTACTGCAGCGAGTAGTCTTTTGTAGCGAATTATGACAGGGCAATATAAGAATTCCGGTTCATGCGAAAGATGGAGGGGCACCCCCTTTGCGATTAACAGATGATCCATTATGAATATTTTATCCAATTGATATCATATCTTTGTTTGTCTTAAAGATCTTCTTTTTTTTCGAAAAAGAAATTTTTTTTAACAAATATATATATATATATATATATATATATATATATATATATATATATATATATATATATGTATGTATGTATGTATGTTTAAAAATTACGAAAAAAAGTGTCCCAAAAGTCTTAAGGAACCAAGAGTTGTCTTTCTTATCCACTATCACACACATGTACATTAGAACTTATCCATTGCCATCTTCACAAGTCAAGGGTCATTGATTCGTTACCTCGAGGTAACGAATCAATGACCCTTGACTTGTGAAGTTGACCCGTTGCAAACTTACGCATACGTCAAACCTACTGATTACTGTAGCGGCAAACGACAATCCTTGGATGATTCCGTCACGCTTCGGGTACACTTCATAACTTCGCTACAGTTGGCAAAGTATTGACTTCGGATTTGCATGATGTGTCTTATTTTGTTGAGTTTTGCTTTTCTGTTTTATGAAATGCGTTACGAAATAGTTATGCTTGACGTATGTTTTCGCGTCATTACAATATCGGAACTATCATTTCGTCTTCGATTCGGTCGTGGTTCGAATATATTTAGTATGTCCAACGAGATCGCGTTTTCTGCGTTAATTAACTTGGACAACTTTTCAGTAGTCACATAACTATTATGTGAGTTCAGGCACTTGGCATCGTTTTTGGAAGTGGAAAGGGGGTGTGGGAACAGAGAAAATGTTCCCTTCATATAGGATGGATCTGTAGCTCTCTGATCTGTCCCAATATTTTTCCAGAGAGCTACAGTTCTGCAGCTATTGATATATAGCGTTATATAGAAATAATTTTTTGTACGGGAAGACAGTAATGTAATTTTGCTTCATTCAGAACCTTTGGATAGGTTTCTTATACAAATATTGAAAACAGAAGCCTATAAACCTTATTTTTTTCTACCATTGAAATAGTAAATCACAATTTTGCAACCAAAAAAAACCCAACAAAACCCAACGAAATTTTCGACACCAAAATGACAGCTAGTATTGCTTTAACAAACGACTAATCCTCACGTAGGGTGCCAGGGGCCCCTGCATTAGATGTATATAGATATACATGTATATAATATATGTATCTGTTATATAATTTTAATTATTTATTTTTTTAAAAACAGTACATGTACATAAAGACCCAAAACTGCCATACGAGAAAATTAATATAGTGATTTATGATTTGAAGGACTTCTTTAAGTTTGCTGATACAGTATAAAGATAAATGCATATTTTGGAGAGAGAACCCCCCCCCCCCCAACCCCCCCCCCCCCCAACCCCCCCGAAAAAAGATGTTAAAAAGTGTGAATTTCGCAACCCCATTGTTTTGACTCTAGGGTGGGCCCCAATTAGTTATATTGTTTAATGTTAATACATATATTATGTAAAACTTTTCATCAGTATATACACTTCTGAGGGCATTGAAATTTTAAGAACACGTCTCGTTTTATACCGTTGCTGAATATTAGAATTTAGCTTAGATATTCAGTACATATTTTTTCCCCCTGCATTTCATAGCTCTTGGGACTGTGACACTTTTAACTAGTGCCCATGTGACTGATAAGGCCTGTGGGCCTCTTGTAAATTTTCTCGAATAAGCAAAACTTGCTGAAAAATAATAAAATCAATCCTTAGTATACTTTCAGATAGAGATTGTGTTGAAGCTGTGTATTTCTATGAAGACATTTAGAGGTTATCGGCATTATTCAGCATGGATTTGTGTACCATATATTATTTCTCTCTGATGATTACATTGAAATACTGAATACACATGTTGATGACCACTAGTATGATCGTCTATGATGGTAATATGCTTTTGTATTTTATGTATACACCCGTTGGTGAGTACAGATTAATTTGTTTTTGGTATTGATTAGGAAGTTTTACCCCTTATTTTTGTCTGAAAAATCCTACAATATACTAAAGATAACTCTTATTTATGAAGAATTTTGCTCTAAAAAGGGGTCCTTATTTTTCACAAAAAGTCACTTGAAAGCCTGTAGTTGTGATTTGTTCAACCAACAGGATTTCAATAATCATAATTGCGATTCCCCTCCCTTGAGGTATAATAGAATCGGTTCTATATTTTTTAAAAATGTCATATGCTATTTTATGTCTATCATACAACGATTTCTTTGATATCAAACATTAATTTATAATTAATTATCAATTATAAGTTTTTTGTTTAGACTGTTAAAATCAGAATTTTGACATGTTTACAAATTTTTATGTATTTTTATTATGCTATTTAATAAAGATGTGTGAAAATATCGACTTATACCTCTGTGTATGTGGAAAAGGTGGCAACAAATACATTTTCTTTGACCATTAACTAAATTGAACTAGATTAAGTGGAAATCAATACAGTTTTTCTACTTTGAACTATCAATATTAATAAGTCACGTAAGGGTAGATGTATTTAAAAAAGAAAACGGGAAAAATATGGGGGAAAAGGATAATCAAAATCTTCAAAAATCTCTATCTAATATCAAGGCAGTGGTTCTCCTGAAAATACATATAATTCCTTTGTAACAATGACATATTCTGATAGAAGAAATGAGAACAATGGAATATTTGTACAGAATCTGAATCTTTAACACAATACTCCGCGAAACATAAACGGAAAATTCAGTCCATCCATTTCCTCCTGTTTAAATATCATACACCGTCACAGGATTGACACACATCCTTTACTGATGCCAATCATGCAAACTCTGATCTTCCTCATATAAACTTTGCTGTCACTCGCGCATAAATTATTCCATCTTTCACAATCCCTACTCCATGCGTATGGATATGGAGCACCAAATTAACTCGAGTAATATAAGATGTCTTCAATTATTTGACGATATCATCAATTCATTTGATGCGCGCAACAATTTGATTTCTGAATTATTGCGCGCTTTAATTGAATTGATGATAGCATTAATTCTTCAGCTGAATTGATGCGCGGTTTAGTTGATTGATTGATTGAATATTGTTTAACATCCCTCACGGGGATATTTCACTTATATGGAGACGTCACCATTGCCGGTGAAGGGCTGCAAAATTTAGGCCTATGCTAGGCACTTACGGCCTTTGAGCAGGGAGGGATCTTTATCGTGCCACACCTGCTGTGACACGGGACCTCGGTTTTTGTGGTCTCATCCGAAGGACCGCCCCATTTAGTCGCCTCTTACGACAAGCAAGGGATAATGAGGAGCTATTCTAACCTGGATCCCTACGGGACGCGGTTTAGTTGAATCAATGATCTCTTCAAATGAATTAATGATATCAACAATTAAATTGATGCGCGCTACAATTCAATTGAAGAGAGCAATAATTGATATAATGCGCGCATTAAATCAATTGATGAGAACAATAATTCAATTGATGCACGCAATAATTCATTTTACGAGAGCAATAATTGATTTAATGCGTGCATTAATTCAATTATTGCTCTCTTCAATTGAATTAATGGTATCTTTAATTCATTTGATGAGAGCAATAATTCTTTTAGAGAGAACAACTATATAATTAAAGATATCTTCAATTCAACATATCCACAATTGAATTAATGATCTCTTTAATTGAATTGTTGCTCTCTTTAAAAGAATTGATGCGCGCATTAATTCCTTATACAAAAGCATTGTAAATAATTAAAGATATCTTCAATTGAATTAAAGAGATCATCAAATTATTTACACTGAGCTCTAAATCAATTATTGCGAGCAATATTTCTACGAAATTGATGCTCTCATCAATTGAATTGAAGAGAGCACTAATTGAATTAATGCGCGCATCAAATCTATTATTGCTCTCATTAATTCAATTGATGCGAGCATTAATTCAATTGATGCGCGCTTTAATTCAATTGATCAGAGCAATAATTGAATTGAAGCGCGCATTAATTCATTTGTTGAGATCAATAATGGATTCAATGCGCGCATTGATTCAATTAAAGAGAGCAATAATTGAATTGATGATATCTTCAAATAATTGAAGATATCTTCAATCATTTGAGTTTTTGTTAATTTGGGGCTCCATATATGGAAGACATCTTAAGCGATACCAAAACAGTTTCCTTAGATTGACTTCATCACGACTTCCTTCTTCGGAAGAGTTCCGTCATCCTCCATTGAAGCTGTATACACACTATTCATCACTAAATGGTTATGTTTATAATTTCAATGACGATCAATTTTTGTATTAAAATCTTGTCCAAGCAAATTACATTTCACTCCTCCAATAAATACGCAAAAATACACACTAACTGGTCCCATGCAGAGAAAACATTGTTTATGCGGTTCCAGTGACGATTGGAGTAATTCCATCAGCAGTCTGAAGTTTTTGTTGTTGTTTTGTTAGGGTTTTTTTTTGTTTTTGTTTTTAATTTATTTTATTTTTTTTACTTTGCAGGCTCTTGTACAAAGGCTCTCTTGTGGAAGTATACTGTAATACATATGGTGGTGTACTGGATTATTAACTTTTATTAGGTATTAACCCATAAACAATCATACTGGGGTTCCCCTCGATTTTTAGTTCCCATGGTTGAAAAGTTACTTACGACTAGAATCAGAAGAATTAAAAGTCCGCTTTGACCAGTTAGATAAACAACTGCACTGTCTTCATACAATAGTTCTAACTTCTAATGGATGTTCTACCTTGTGTTACCCGGGTGACCGTTAAGATCCACGAAGCTCTTGTTTATTCAGACATAGTACGTTGGTGACCAAACATATAAAGTGCCGCATGTAAGGAAGTGCCTGTGCGGGGTAAGCAATACAACTCTTATGCACAGAAACCGAAACCAGATTAATATCATTCACAAACCAAACTAAAGGCAATTTTTTTTTATGTGTGTGTTGGGTTTTTTGGGGGGAGAGGGGAGGGGGTGTAATAAATCTTGGATTTCCAAAGTTAATACAAGCAATAAGATATGTAAAGTCGGTTTACGGTTTGTTGCAATCATAACCCAGTCAAGCAGCTTTCTTGTACGAATACAAAGGGAACGACATTTTAATTTTGCAGTAATCGTAAAAACTTATCACATAGCGACGTCATAAATATCCTGAAAATATACAACACAAAATAAGAATTGTGATTGCTTTATAAATCCTGTTTAATGGACTGTGATGGTATCGCGGGGTAGAGGAATGCTGGACACAATTTACACTCCTAGTTAGAAGAACTCGCGCTCCTAGAACCATGGACAAGATTTCAAAGGTAAGGGAAGAAACATGATAAATGCAATAGCAATTAGTTCATTAATCTATAGATATTACACAGGGCCGAGTTTAACCATCAATGTTTTCCCCCAATTTTCAGGTAGAAAATTTAACAGAGGAACAGATCGAAGGTAAATCAAAGCTATCATAATTTCCATCAAGATAATATGTTTTGTTTTTAAATAGTTGTTTCTTTGTGTTTTGACCTTTTTAAATAAGTGGTTCCAAGTTGGATTTAACGTCCATTTGCGTATTAAACCTTTATAAATGCGCTTGAGGTCATCATTTCTGCAGAATTTAGCAAAACCATTTGTAAATGTTTCAATATTGCTAAAACGCATGTTTATCACGATATTTTGTCTACGAAACCACTTTTATTTCTGCATTATTCACAAATCTTTACTTGAAAATTTGATTGAAAAAAATTACCCAAATGGAAATTGACAAAAATTGAAATCTTGCAAAACTACATCTCTTCATTGGTGCATTTCATGCATCAATGACCGATTTACATTGTGTTGTTATCCCCACATCAACTTCATTTGATACGTCCAAAATCTTGAGTATCCTATAATCGTAAGGATGCTTAATGTTCAGAAGAAAGCTACTACCAACATAGAATTACCGGCCCCAAAAACATGAAAATAGGTGCTTATATAATCTCGGTTTGAGATTCAGCTCGGCTGAATGAAAGGTGAAGATAACGAACAGTGATCAATCTCATAACTCCTATAAGCAACACAAAATAGAGTTAGGCAAACACGGACCCCTGGATATGCCAGAGGTGGGATCAGGTGCCTAGGAGGAGTAAGCATTATACTAGGACTGACGCCTTCACCGTATCTCGGAACAGTCCTTCGTAATTCATGTCTGGGAATTTATATGCAGCTTCGGCCGGTTCTAGCCATTAATGTGTACTTGGTGACACTGCCGTTCGCTTCAAATAAGTGATTTGACTGTTAAAAATAACTATAACTTTCAATTTTGTATTACTTACCATGTAGGTATGAAAATCCCAAAATTAAAACAGTCACTAAATCCGTTCAATTGATGACTTCCATGGCCCAATATTTCATCTCCCGAAATTAAAGAGTTCCTATAGTTTTTTTTAATTACAAGTAGGTATGCGGAGTAATCCGAGATTCCTCTGACTCTTATCTCCGCTTTTATATTGTGACATGTGCGGGGGAGAATCGAAAGCGGGGGTAAGAGTAAGAGGAATCTCGGATTAGTATGCGGAGATACAATGTATCAATAATTTGATAAAACAGAATATAGGAACTCTTCAATTTCAGCCGAGATTAGCGCATATACTGTCGCCAGCACAACTTGCAATAATGGGCATGGCCCCAGCATTATCTACCAACGGGTAAATTTGACACACGGCCAGCCACGGGTTTGTATACCCTGGCCGATTCCAGTATCAGCGGGAAAGGCATCCCTGGGCTGAACCTCAAACATGTCCTCATTTTTCTGATTGTCATGTGAGACACTAGCTGTACTTATTCTTGCCTCGAGATCAACACCATATTCGAAAATCAAGCAAATATATTTGCATTGAATTTTTATATATTTTGCTTGTTTTTTGTTCGTTTGTTTTATATCCCTTCTAGACTATTTGACCAGAGACATATAACATGCTATATACATGTAAGTCTCTGATTTTACTCATATTGAAATGTCACCAGCTGTAATTAGGTGAAGTACCACTTTAGTATGGATGATAATCGTGTTCAAAAATCCAGGCATGTAAGCTTGTTAATCCAAACATGCGACCATGTCAATTTCTCAGTTTCAGCTATGTATATGTGTAACTCAGGGGTTCTCGGAAACACATTACATGTCAACAAATGTCAAGTCTACGTGTTTGTCAAATTTCGATATGACCATATATGGAAATTCAGATACCGGGAATTCAAGATTATCACTGAGAACCAAAAGATTGATTTTTCACTCATATGGAGACGTCACCAATACCGATGATGCGCTTCAAATTTAGGCCTATGCTCGGCGCTTACGTCCATTGAGCAGTGAGGGGTGTTTTTTTTTTTAGCGTGCCACACCTACTGTGAAACTATCCGTTTTTAAGGTCACCTCCGAGGACCCGTTGTTGGAACCCCATATTGACGTATTTGCATGCCACCATAGTTGTGATCCTTAGCATGTAACTGACTTTGATATAGTGATAAAAGGTGTCAGTTTTAGAGTATATACAATGATATCTTCTGTTTCATAGAATACAGAGAAGCGTTCAAACTATTTGACAAAGACGGAAATGGGTCCATCACGACAGGGGAGCTGATAACCATACTGAAAAACCTAGGACAGAATCCCACGGACGCTGAAATTCGCGATATTGTGTCAGAAGTAGATGCTGATGGTCAGTTTATCAAAAGTTATTAAAATTTATGGATAATCTTAACAAAAAATATTTTTTTAGATATTACTTTATTCGGTGACTGCAGGAAATGGCGATATTGACTTCCCAGAATTCTTATTAATGATGTCAAAGAGAGAGAAAGACACGGAGACCGACGACGATTTGTTAGAAGCTTTTCGAGTGTTTGACCGGGATGGCGATGGTAACATCAGCACAACAGAACTTAGAATGGTCATGTTAAATCTTGGAGAGAAAATGAGTGAGGAAGAAGTGGAAAACATGATCAAAGAGGCGGATGAAGATGGTGATGGCCAAGTCAATTACCAAGGTGTGCCAACATACATACATACATACATTACATACATACATACATACATACATACATACATACATACACAGGGGTCGAAATTAGCGAGAAATACTCGCAAAATGCGAGTACATTTGAAAAATAGCGAGTAAAAATAATGGACACTCGAAAATCTTAGCGAGTGGTGATTTACAAACTATGATCGTATCGTATCCGTTTTATACGGTGATGCGCTATTCGCTTTTCTCAAACTTGCACTCTGAATCATACAAACGCTTACATGAACGACCGATTTCAATAACCGTTTTTATCCGGATTTTTCTTTTATGATTTTTTAAGAAACTCGGAGTCAAACAAATGCTTTAGAGATCGGACATCGCATATCGACATGTGCCACGAGTCCTGTTCACCTATAGGGGTGATTAAATTGAATAATTCCAAGTATGATGTTTTTGTTAATATTCATTTATCTACAAAAATATCGGAGTCTATGTTTTACCAAGTCTTCCGGTGGTTATTTTTATCAGAATCATGAGAATGTCCTATCTAAATTTATTGTCATATTGAGGTCGGGTTGTAGCGACGACACGGGTGCATTTCTCACCGCGTAGACGATTATCAAAAAAGTCATAGGACTCGTGATCGTGCTGCTTATAAAACCACGAGTCCTGTATTCGCTTTAAAAAATCACTAATGACAACCCTGATGTGGCATGAAATTGGAAGACTGGATCTAGACCTGCGGTAAACAAGTTGTGGATTAGACTGTTAGAGGTGCGATAATCAAGAGACCTTGACATTGCACCATATGACTTACGTAACTTAGTGTCTTGTCCAAACGCTGCCTGTTGACCCACTATAGGCTCAGTAATGATGGGGAAATTCATTGATTGAAAATATATATATATAAAAAGAGTACTGCTTCATTATTTTCATTTTAGCTTGTAGGTTTTCATTTTAGCCTGTGGATTTTTTACCCACAGGCTAAAATTAGCCTGTGGTAGAAAAAGTTAATTTCGACCCCTGATACATACATACATATATACACACATACATACATACATGCACACATACATTACATATATACATTACATACATACATACATTACATACATACATATATACACACATACATACATACATACAGACATACATTACATATATACATTACATACATTACATACATACATTACATACATACATATATATATACATACATACATTACATACATACATACATACATATATACACACATACATATATACATTACATACATACATACATACATACATTACATACATACATATATATATATATACATACATACATTACATACATACATACATACATATATACATACATACATTACATACATACATATATACACACATACATACATACACACATACATTACATATATACATTACATACATACGTTACATACATACATACATTACATACATACATATATACACACATGCATACATACATTCACACATACATTACATATATACATTACACACATACATACATACATACATACATACATTACAATACTTATGAAATTGACATTCAATTTTGTATAACATGAAGTCGGTCACGTGCTCAGTCTTTTCTTGCGTATGAAAACAATCCCCGCTTCAATAGTCAGGTCCTTTCACCTGGGTTCTTGCTTATGCAGTGGGGAATTTAGAGGTCCTTCCCCCTTTTCGTCACAACTTTGAAAAATAGAAATAGTGCGAGTAAAAGTCCAGATCGGTACCCATAATGGCTGAGTATTTTGGCTAATACTCTACTTTCACATACACCTCCTATCGGAAATCCTGGACACGTCACTGCAATGATATCATCACAGAAACAAAATCTTTTTAAAAAAACAACGCATCAGAATATTTATACAGAGTTTATTTAAGGAATGAGATATCATTTTTGAGTGTTATTGGGATATGACATGGAAGTTGGTACGTGATCAAATCTACTCGCGTACCAACTTCATGTCATATCCCAATAACACTAAAAAAATGATATTTGTATATTGATGCGTTTTCTTACCGAGCTTCCATATTTAGGCTTATGTTGCAGATGATCGAAATAATGATCGGACAACACAACATATAGTTCGTTAGATTTTTATCGAATAAATATTCAGGAACAATATCTAAGAGAATGTTCTTCGCTTCCAATATCAAAGTCATCGCATGAATTCGCCACGTTGCAGTTTTAGGCCACGGTTTCTCCATCACTGATTGCGACCAAATCACATCACGGATGTAGTTTACTCCGCTCTTGTCTTCAATTCAGTTGACTTTACGCTCTAAATTACCTTTATTTTTACATCCGTTTCGTCTTTTTTAATCTTCTAATTTCGATATTTATATGATATATTCTCTAAAATATTGTTCCTAATTATTTATTCGATAAAATCTAACGAACTCTATTATGTGTTGTACGATCGTTATTTCGACATAAGCATGGAAGCTCGGTAAATAAGAAATAAAATATCATTTTTGAGTATTATTGGGATGTGACATGAAGTTGGTACGCGATCAAATCTACTAGAACGCCATTTACGTACATGGCGTTGTACTTTTTGACAACACAATATTTACAGAGAGTTGCTCAAAGTTTAGACATGCTGTATCCGGGTTTTGTAAGGTTTTGAAATGTACAAAGTAAAAATTGAACTATTCCGTAATGAACTTTTGCGATCTTATAAGTATTTGCAAAAAATATATGACAAGATAGTGTTCAGGTGGCATCTTGTGAAAAAAGGGGAATGTTCAACTTTAATTTTGCGTTGTGCTCGATCATCGTGTCACAATTACTGTATGTGAGGAAATATTCGCCCTGTTTTATTTTCGCCCAGTTCGCATTCGTTGTCAGTGGGCGAATTTAAGACTGGTCGCTACCTCTCTTTTAACACAACTTGTCTGGGCGAATTTAAAACGGGGCGTAACCGTCAGCAAAGGTAAAAAGGCGAAAATAATCCTGTATACAGTATTTTAAAGTTTGTAAGTCGCACTTGAGCACCATCATTACACTAACGCTTTTGAGAAAATTATTTACTTTTTAATCATGTTTTCTGTCTTTTTTTCCAGAATTCGTCAAGATGATGACAAACAAACAGTGATGAACATATCCAATTTTATACGTAATTTTAGAATAAAGTTTGCTGACCTGAATCTCTGTGACCAATGTATATTTAGCTTACCCGAATTGAAACCCCAAGTGAGTTTTTCTCATTGAAGTGCTGCAGTAAAAAAAAAACACAACAAAGAACTACCAGTTATATCTAAAAGACCCATGATTTTCACTTCTAAATCCGGACGCCTGGTGACAGAAGAACCGCTATGTTAAACGTCTACACCGCACTGGGATTGAAAATTGAAAATCGGACTCTGGTCTGACGCCCTAGCTACCATGAACGAGAAGTAGAACCTATGAACAGGTTACGACGACAACGGACAATTTTGATCAGAAAAGCCCACTTTAGGCTCGGTTCAATTTAGCTGCAGAACTGTAGCTCTCTGAAAAAATATTTTGACATAACAGAGAGCTACAGAGCCACCCCTTATAAAAACCTTCGATTTAAGGCGCACAAAAAGCTGCGCACGGTTGAGGCCTTATATCGTTGTATTCTTGAGTTACTGTCTCATAAACTTAATATCAAAAAATTCTTAACATATTTTCCTACTATACTTGTGTCTAAACATACCTTCAAATATTCATTAAAGCCCCACACAACCTGAATACTCTCAGCTTCAAATGATTTCGTTTGTTGACGTAGCCATGTTAGGTAGCCGGGTCAGTTCGTACCCTGTTGTTGTTAGTATATATTCATAAAATTCGTTATATGTTATGTATTCGCTCTTCATTTATTATCAATACGAATAATCTATAGAAATTAAAAAAATAAAGTTTTTCTAAAGGTAAAATAAGCTCTTGATTCATGAAAATGCTACTAAAGTCCTTAACACTCGTGTGGCAGGAATGGAGACCGCACCAGACTAATGAAAGCTGCATTGCCGTGAGTTTAGCTTTTTGAATAATTATTGTTTAAAGGCACTGGGATGATATATTATTTAAAATATTTAGCTAAAATATTTGTGGGGATATTAGTTCACATCTAGACGTTATTGTGCAAGTATGGAAATTAACCAGGATTCGAATTGACCGGCTACCTAACATGGCTACGTCAACAAACGAAATCATTTGAAGCTGGGAGTTTTCAGGTCGTGTGGGGCTTTAATGAATATTTGAAGGTATGTTTAGACACAAGTATAGTAGGAAAATATGTTAAGAATTTTTTGATATTAAATTTATGAGACAGTAACTCAAGAATACAACGATATAAGGCCTCAACCGTGCGCAGCTTTTTGTGCGCCGTAAATCGAAGGTTTTTATAAGGGGTGGCTCTGTAGCTCTCTGTTATGTCAAAATATTTTTTCAGAGAGCTACAGTTCTGCAGCTAGGTTCAATTAAGATGAAATTCTCTCACCCTGTTGTTGTAGATGCATGTCTGTATACACCGTTATCCATCGGTGTTGAAGGGGCTACAAGAGGGTTTTATAATTTGACATTTGGACTACCTGGTATATACATGTATAGGAAATCAAAAATCTTTTCGGGAACCAGGAGTAATAATTTCTAGACGTCCTCAGGTAGCGTAGATTAATGCATTCACACCATGACTACTACAGGGACACAGTACTACTACAGGGACACAGTACTACTACAGGGACACAGTACTACTACAGGGACACAGTACTACTACAGGGACACAGTAGGGGCTCCACGTTTTATGTAGGATAATTCTTTGGAAATTTAAATAAGTACGAGGGTACAATATATCAAACATACTTGTAAAGTCCTTCTGTAGCATAGATTGAGGTCTGTTTACGCCGTAATAGGATTTTGATTTCTTACATTGGGAAATGCAACTACCCAGGAGTTTGTTATTTTTGCCATCAAGTTGATATACTAAGTGATGTGCAAATATCACTAACAGCTGCCTTTAGGTAGCTCTCTTTGCATAATTTCAGATTTTTCCATTGTTTTCCACTAAATAAACATACCCCACGGTTGATCGGTCAGGGTAGCTCACATCGTTGGAAATCCACGGTCGGTAGCTCTCCGTTTACCTCCCGTTGGACACAAGGCCGGTATTTTCGCTGGAAGGTGTGTCTCGGCTTCTATATGCGATTGGTCGCTTTACCATTCCTTATTGCGATATTCAACCAATGAAAAAGCCCCTCATTTCCAATCCTCGGGAGCATAGAAAAACATGCTTTCGAAGCGAAGATTTTGATTACGTTTAAGTTTGACAAGTTACAAAACTTTCAGTGAGATGGTCTATCTGCAATATTGAAGCGAAGGGTGTATTTGTGTCTATAAAGACAGGGGAGGAAAAAGCCTGTGTTACCAAGCGTTTACTACTGCGGACGAGTCTATGTACAGGTCTGCATGTTCAGCACTCGTAGTCCCACCACTTTTATCCATCATACGGGAGCAATGTGTTTTTTAACGGACTTGGTATTTCATCGGTTTATATAGGTATGTTAAACTTACTTGCATATTAAGTTACTGCCATAATTTGTTCCAGTAGTGTTGTCGACACAATTTGAACCAGTAATTATGACCTTTCTCATATTGTGTAAACACACACTAATTACAGAATGTGAACGGGATTGTAAGACCATATTTTAATTCAAATTTGCATCTAAATTGTATCATGCATGACTGATTTTATTCAATTGCTATGTAACAGTGATGATAATAAACATACCAGTGGCGGATCCAGGATTTCCAAAGGGGGGTGGGGTGGGGTGGGGGACATGTGAAAGTGAAGTATTAGCCAAAATATTCAGCCATTTTGGGTGCCAAATCTGAAGTTTTCATCTATATATCTTTGATAGTGGCACAACAAAACATACACACTTTCATGGGCGCCGCCATTACAGCTGACACTTTGAATTCCGGGAACATTTACGGCGATTCCCATTGGTCCTCGATAGATCACGTAAGGTCAGGCATTAGAATGAGTTATGCGAACATATCGGC
>NC_079168.1:44455432-44537932 GCF_947568905.1 Ostrea edulis | reverse complement strand
CAGATTCAAGTTTGTTAAAATCATGGACCCCGGGGGATTGGATGGGGCCTCAAGGGGGACATCAAAGTTTTACATACAAATTTATAGGAAAAATCTTTTAAAATCTTCTTCTCAAGAACCACTGGGCCAGAAAAGCTGAGGTTTATATGAAAGCTTCCTGATATAGTGCAGATTATAAATTGTTAAAATCATGGCCCCCGGGTGTCGGATGGGGCCTCAAGGGGGACATCAAAGTTTTACATACTAATTTATAGGAAAAATCTTTTAAAATCTTCTTCTCAAGAACCACTGAGCCAGAAAAGCTGAGGTTTATATGAAAGCTTCCTGATATAGTGCAGATTATAAATTGTTAAAATCATGGACCCCGGGGATTGGATGGGGCCTCAAGGGGGGCATCAAAGTTTTACATACAAATGTATAGGAAAAATCTTTTAAAATCTTCTCAAGAACCACTGAGCCAGAAAAGCTGAGATTTATATGAGAGCTTCCTGATATAGTACAGATTCTAAATTGTTAAAATCATGGCCCCCGGGGATTGGATGGGGCCACAATAGAGGGTCAAAGGTTTTTTTTTGTGTTTTTTTTTTTTTTTTTTTTTTTGATATAGTGCAGATTCAAGTTTGTTAAAATCATGGACCCCGGGGGATTGGATGGGGCCTCAAAGAGGACATCAAAGTTTTACATACAAATTTATAGGAAAAATCTTTTAAAATCTTCTTCTCAAGAACCACTGAGCCAGAAAAGCTGAGGTTTATATGAAAGCTTTCTGATATAGTGCAGATTCAGGTTTGTTAAAATCATGCCCCCCCCCCCTGGGGTAGGATGGGGCCACAATAGGGGATCAAAGTTTTACATACAAAATATAGGGAAAATCTTTAAAAATCTTCTTCTCAAAAACCATTGGGCCAAAGAAGTTCACATTTACATGAAAGCTTTCTGACATAGTGTAGATTCAAGTTTGCAAAAACCATGGCCTCCAGGGGAAGGTTTGGGGCCATAATAGGGACTATGGTTTTACATGCAAATAGATATGGAAAATCTTCTGATATGGACCAAGGTGACTCAGGTGAGCGATGTGGCCCATGGGCCTCTTGTTTCTCCTTTGCATCAATTCAAAACCGAAACCTACCAGCCAGCCAGGGGGAAAACAAACAAGCTTAAAAATCAAAAGAGCCCTCACACATTGTATGGACATGAAACATAACAAAAATTTGATAAATTTCATTTATCAACAAAACAAATACTCAACAAAGTGTAAAAATAGAAAATAATGACTAGATTCATTGAGATCAATGCAAGTCTAAGTCTGTCGTGAACGTCTTTACTCACTTTGGATGACATAACAGTCTGATCACCTGTAAGAAACTGGTATTTTATCATTATCACAGGAGAACCTTTAGCAACAAAGAAAGAACGACTAATAAACTTTCTTCGCACAGTTCTTAGTCTAGTGTGAAAAGTAGGCAGGTCACCACGTAGATTCTATTTTATGCATATACATGTGTTGATCTGATATGGGTGTGTCCAAGAGATTTTCCAACAAAACCAAAGATTAAAATTTCTCGAACCTGGATGGTAACTATATATTTCAATGTCAAATGGTAGCTTCATGTCAGCTAAAAGTTCCTATTATTTTTCCTATATGAAGGCAGTAAATCATTTTAAAAATTTGGCTCATAAGTTTCCAAATCTTGTAATGCGTTTTCTATCTTTTGATATTTTGTGATTTCAACTGCAGTTCGAACCCCACCTTTAACCCTCTCTCTCTCTCTCTCTCTCTCTCTCTCTCTCTCTCTCTCTCTCTCTCTCTCTCTCCCTCTCTCTCTCTCTCTCTCAATTGTCCTTTCAATATAAGACTAAATACCTTTTAGAGTAAACTCCAGAGCTTTATTCAGTGCCCTGTAACTAGGATGCGACAGTGAAGCACCGCTTGAATGCGAAAGTGAAGCACCGCTTGGATGCGACAGTGAAGCACCGAAATTCGACTTCACATCATATAAACCTTGAAGCTTTCTGTCAAATGTATCAGCATTGAATCTAGTAAAAAAAAAAAAAAACTAGAGCAGAGTTTTGGAAGGTGCGTCTTTCTGATCTATCGGTTCGAAATGTATGAAGGAACCAAATAAACGACAACCGTCTGCACATTTAATTTCTAAATCAACTTTCACTGCATTTTGTCTGTTTGCCGATTGTGCAACATAACATTTTATTAACGTCTTATCTGACATTGCTATCGGACTCGTGCCTGAACTGTCATTCGAACCCATTAAGTAGAGCCCCTCAAGTATTTGAGAGTAAGTGTGGTCACTTTCCGCCGTAAATGCAAAGGGGAATAACAAGCTAATCAAATAATGAGATAGGGAAACACAAATCACATTCTCACCCTCTTTTTGGAAGCGAAAAACCTACCCCCCCCCCCCCCCCTCTTACTCACTCACGCCGCCTAATAATTGATTATGTTGAGCAGACGCTATTTCAAGCGAAACGTTTTCTTGATTTTGGTAGCAGGGGACAGTTTCGCACTTTTTTTTTTAGAAAATGGAAATACCATATATTTGAAGGGATATTACATGTGTGAAAATGTATAGAATAATTTTAGGATACATGTCAAATGTAGCTGAGTTCTTAATAAAAGTGTTGATATACAACATGTAGGTGTCACCATAATTCCTAGCATATAGATGGGTGCAAATACGAAACTAAGACAAGTGGTCAGTTGCTGAAGACATTCTGGTGAAAACATGCATGGTCCAGCAAAAGGCCTGAAACTGAGAGGGAAAGTTAGATTTTTAAAAAGGGTAGATAGGGTTCTTGATTGTGCACAGTGTCTAAATCCCCACGCTTGGTACTGTGATGGTGTAGGGGGGGGGGTGCGGATTAGCCCAAATGAGAGAAAATCAAAGCAAAAAAGGGGCACCTGCTCAGAGCATGTTTTGTGCACCAGCACCAGTATGTATAGGTTACATGTAATTTATGGTCACTATTTATTAACTACACCAATATGAAATACAAGTATTGACATAAAAGGAAAATATGATTTTTCATTAGTCTGTCATAATCTGACTTTGATGTATACCCCCTACCCACATATTTCAGAACCAAAAGAACTGTCCCCTGTCACCTTTGATTTGATGGGCATGAGTTAAGTCGTACGTATAATTTTTCGATATTTCAACCACTCGAAAAAGATGTTTCTTACAGAGATTTTCGTTTGTTTGTTATGCAACTTTCAGGATTCAAAACCTGCACACGGATGCATAACAGAGAAAAACAAAGAAATAGCCTAACCTAAAAGAACCAACTGGAGTATTGACTAAACAGTCTTCATTTGTTCGTTTTCTGAATACCTAACTCCTTTACTGCTGATGTTTGAAAATACTACAAGAAAAGGAGCCACTTATACCAGAAAGTTTAGACGAGGATGAACCATCCATTATAAAAATCTATTCATCTGCGGCAAAAACTTGTTCCTTCCCAAGGGTTTGTGGAAAATGTTTTGGTAGGGTGTGGATGAAAAGAGTGGGCTGCTACAGTTGATTTCGAGAATACTGCTCAAATTATGATGAGGAAATTATGATCGACCATAGCAATTGATTCAACATAATATTTTGATTGGAAAAATTGCTTATTATCATCATGAACGAATACAACACTTTTGTGTAAGCGTTTAAGGAACAAATAACAAGATCAATCAACTACAGCTGGTTAAGAAACAGGGCATTCTTGACCGCTGTAGCGTACTAAGCTTAATATAAAAACTCATATTTGCCCCTCTCTGGAGACTGATTGAAACCAACCCCTATGTATTGCATATTATCATGCTTTATTAACATTCGTAAATAGAGTGAGCACAGAAGTTTCCCTTTCGATTTCATCTTGGTGCCAGACGATAAGCTAAACAGGAAAAGGAAGATCTCGACATCTTGTCGGAATGGATAAAAATTATAAGAGGAATACTAAAATCTCGTAATAGACACGTTAAAACGAAGTGCATACCATCTGTGTTTAGTAAGCTGTGATGAAAGAATTAGATAGATGATGAGGAATATGTATTGGTTCCAGCTGACAAAGCTTGTAACAACATTGTCTTTGCTTGTACGGTTTATTATTACAATTATCTTAACTATTCCACATTTGATAATCCAACTTGTACTGCAAGTTGCATTCAAAAGACGAAATTCTTAAAAATTATGTTTAAATTTTTTAACACAATCTTAGAATATCCCAATCAATGCGATAAATGAGTTACAGTACCTATACTGAATTCCAAAACTTCACAAAAGCCCTTATAAACAGATACATTGCTGGATCGACTAAGTGCTCTACGAAGCCTTTATCTTTACTCTTCATAAAAATATTAACAGCTGTGAAGGAATAACTTCAGACGTATTGTGCCACAACATATGCGAAAAGTGGTGTTAATCAAGTGTGGATTCTCATCTTTACAAAGAAATTTAAGTAAAGAAATCACTAAACTTTTCTCAAATCAACAGAATCAAAACGTACGACTTTTGACACTGTACATCACCACTCCTCGCGATGAATTAAACTAGGCTTCAAAAAGTCACAGACAGCTGCTTCTTCAATGAAAATGGATACCGAAAATGTTCATATCTCGTGATCAGTCATCTGAAAATACTTAAGAAGTGGTGTTAAATCAAAGGCGGATTCTCAAAAAACTCCAACGAACATTTGGTAAATTTGAAAGCAAAACTCAATAGCACCAAAATCTCTTACTTTTCAACAGTTTACACGACCATTCCTCACGATAGATTAAAGACAGGGCTTAATGACATCCTTCTATAAAAGTTGAATACGAAATAGTCAAATCTTGTGATCAGTCACCCAAAAAATGACTTTGTTAAACACCACTCGGACTCTCTGAACATGCTGAAGTTGATAATAAAAAAGGTGCTGGAGTTCTTCATTTCCTCATTGACAATATCTATGTAGTCTTTGGTGATGGAATCTACCGACAGTCTATGAGAGTTCCCAAGGACAAGAATCGTGTTCCTTTATTACTTAGCTGGCGTCTTTTTAAAAAAAATTCTGATGAGAAAAAATTTATTCAAACGCTTCTACACGAGAAGAAAAATTCTTTTGTTGAGCTCTTCAACTTGACATTTACATACACCGACGACATTTTATCACTTTCATTTATATGTTGATGCGATATATCTCAGTGAACTCGTGAGTCTTCCATATCTGCTCCACATTTAGGTATTTTAGTGAACATAGACGTTAACGACGACGATGGTGAAGATTTAAAGTGCAGACTGCCCAGTAGGGGCCCTGCTACACTAGGTTTGTTGCGGCGAGGCGACGATGGTGGTCGACCCTCGGATCCCCTGGAAACGGGGACGGGTCTTCTTGAAGATCCGGGGATGGTTAGGTCCTCCAGAAGGTGGTGGATGGGTCCATCTCCTCTTCCTAGAGTCGATCGTCCACGGATCCCCACAGTATAGTCGGGGGAAGGGCTTCTTGAAGGTAGCTTGCTATTCTTCATCTGTGGTCGATCGACGTTAACAATTCAACACTGTAATAACTCAGTTTTATAACAAACGGGATGACTTCACCTTCTCCATCGTCAACATATTCATGTAGCAATATTCCATAACCACCTGCTGACCTGCATATGGTGTATGTCTCTCAACTGATTCAATACGAAAGAGCATGTTCTGCCGTATTATCAATTTTAAACATTCAGCATTTCACAATATATATGGTGGTTATTATGATGTAATTTACAAATTCTGAGGAGCCAAATATGAAGCTTTTTGTTCAAAGTATATACGTAATAATGGTCGTTTTAATTTAATAGTATGCAAGAGTTAAATCGTAACAATGTAAGCGATGCACATTATGATAGTATCATGCTTTCTTTGTCTTTTTTCACACTTATGAATATCTAAGTAGTCACTTATAAACTGTATATCTGGTTTAAATGTGATTGTATTTCATTTAAAAGGGATGGATAATCTAAGTTTTGGAAGTTAAATCCAATCATTTCGTCTAAATTATTTAAAGTAAAATATGTACAAATCAAACACCGACAAATACCGGTCAAATGCTGTCTGACGTATTTCATACCAATTGTAAGACTGTTCTTTACACACAGATTTTGAATACGGATTACTCCGTTAACCTGCTCAAGATGAAGGGCTCACGGCGGGTATGGCCAGTCAACAGGGAATGCTTAATCACCCTAGGCACCCGACCCCACCAATACCAGGATCCGTGTTTACACAACTCTCAAAATGTATTCTTTATAGGATTTTAAGATTCATCATTGTTCGTTATATCCTCTTTTTCATTAGTAAATTATGGCTATTTTAGTACCAACAAATTGATGAAAACAAATGAACGTGCACAATAAGATTCAGTACTTTTGATGACGTCATATAATTGGCATTTATATGATATACCTACAGTACAAAATTCATAATGTTTCCATCATTTTAAGAAAGGTACAGTAGTTTAAGAATTAATAACTTGTACATGCGCATGTGCTAAATTCCAATTTGATGATTCTAAAATCACAACAACTCTTTCATAAATGATGGAAACATGACTTTACACTAGAATTATGCATGCATGATACACATGCATGTTCAATAACGTCAAAAGGTTGCCCTCCCAAGCATGCGTGCGCATGAATGTACATGCATTGTTTTTCTTCTTTCAATTTTCTGGAATTAAAATGTCCATAACTTTCTTGTAATGACTCAAATAGAAATTTATGCTGTGTATGATTTGAATGCTTGGTGAATACTGATACATGTGTGCTTTTTATACCTCTCTCCATTTTTATACTTTGTACTACATGATAGATTCAGGTCAGGTCAGATCCAGATCTGCCACAGGTAACGTGTAACCTAATACTACTTGACTCAGGGTCGGGTTGTCAGCGACTAAACCGACACCCTACCAGTTCCCTCTGCGTTCTGGTAAGGAGGGTGGCTAGTCACCCAGACAGAACTAAAAACAAAATATTTGAAAGGTTGCCGGCTCAGGAGAGCAACGACGGCCATCTATCAACCCCCGCGGCCTTGTGGTTACCTACATACATGTACCTATAGGAAGGCCTCAGGAGTAAACCTCAAGGAAACATCTACGACCAATGGACCTCTCTGTCATCGTCCCAGCTTGCTAGGCCATGGTAGACGATCCATGGGTGTAAAGGGTGGGGCCAATATCGCGCACATTGAATTTCACCTTAAAACTCCATTGCTCAAGCACGAAGGACACGTTCACTATGGTCATCAATTTTGATTTAGTCCTGTAGCGATGGGAAAGGGGCGTAAACGGCAGGTGGAAGATGTCACTGGAAGCCGCAGTTCCAACCATGCATGCAGGCGGTTCAGGATATTGGTCGCCAGGTGCTGACCCAGAGATGACAGCATCATTCGATAGCATCCTGAACGACCAAGCAGTCTTGTTTAAGGACAGCACTGCTTGTTCCATATGGAAAGGGGCCTAGAAAAGGTTACCTCACCAAAGCTCGTCTCATATTTCCCCAGTTGGCTAGCTGTGGTCAACGGGCATCTTTATAAGCGGTCGAACAACTACAAAGAAAAAATGGTACGCACCCACCTGTAAATGTGCAAAAGCACTGAAACTCACATGTTGGAAAATTGGAACCATGCTTGACAAACCTGACAACCGATCCGACCGTCGTTTTGCTCTGATTGCATATGAACTGTCCAGGTTAGATGTTGACATTGCTGCCCTTGGCAAGGTATGCTTTATGGAGGAGAGCAGACTTCAGGAGCATAGCGCTGGATACACCCTGTTCTGGTCAGAAAAGCGTCTTGCAGGTGTCGGTTTCATGGTAAGAAGATCTATTGTCTCCAAGCTGGAAAACCTGCCCACCGAGCATTCAGACCGCGTCACGACCATGCGCCTCTCTCTGAAAAACAAACAGTATGCCACACTCTTTAGTTTATACGCCCCAACTCCCCAAGCTGAGTCTGCAGAAAAAGACAAATTCTACGCAGAGCTCCACAGTCCTCGCTAAAGCACCACTACCAGGGGTGTGATTTTTTCTCTTTTCAGAGGAAATTCTCTGATTTGTTCAATTTTCGAAAAAATGAAACACTCTGGATTTGATCTAAAGTGGCAGAAAATGATATTTTCCAGGTAGGGTGAGGTGTTTTCTCCCTTTTTGACCAGATTTCCTCTGATTTCTGATGAATTCAGTCACATCCCTGCACTACAGATGATAAGGTGATAATCCTTGGCGACCTCAACGCCCTAATGGGCCATACAACTGCTTGGAAAGAAGCACTTGGCAGACACGGCGTTGGAAACTGTAACGATAATGAATGCTGGATAATGATGCATGTTACTGGAGTTGTGCACAGAATTGCAACTGATCATCACTAACACCATCTTTCAGCAAAAGGACTGTCTTGAGACAATCCGGGTGCATCCTCGGTCTAAACACTGGCACCTCATTTATTATATTCTAGTGCCCCAACAATACCTCAAAGATTTTCTGCACACCAGAGTGATGCCCAGCGCAGAATGTCATACTGACCATCGTCTAGTGCGCTGTGAACTCAGGTTGCACTTCAAACCCAAATCAAGGAAGTAAAGCCCCCAAGAAAACATTCAAACTCAGCAAACTACAGTATGATGAAGTGAAAGCCGACTTCCAGGCAGGCCTACTGACCAAACTTGAAAACGACATCTCTCCTGAAGATCCCTGTCCTGAAACACTCTGGGATAAACTGAAAACTGCTATCCTGCAAACATCCAAAGAAGTTCTGGGGTATACCTCGAAGAACAAAGACTGGTTCGACGAGAACAATCATGAGATTAAAAAAAAGAATTGCTGGCAAAGAAGAGACCAGCCTACCAGCTCACTTGGCTCAGCTGTCTTGCCCTGAGAAAAAAAGCTGTCTTCCGTCACGTTTGTAGCAACCACCAGCAAAAACTTCGAGTCATCCAGAACAAATGGTCGACCAACCTCGCGGAAAGAACTCAACAAAGTGCAGACTCTGGCGACTACAGTGGTTTTCATGAAGCCCTCAAGGCAGTGTACGGCCCTAGACATCAGATCCAGAGTCCCATGCGGATGGCCAGGCTCTCCTCACAGACAAATAATCTATCCTGTGCCGTTGGTCGGACTACTTCCAGGCCCTCTTCAGTGTTGACTGAGTTGCTCAGGACGCCGCAATTCTCCACATCCCTAAGCTACCACTCAAAGTAGAACTCGATGAACCACACTCTATGAAAGAACCCATTAAAGTCATAGAACAGTTAAATAGTCGTAAGGCAGCAGGAGTTGATGGAATTCCACCGGAGATCTGGAAAGGTGAAGGCTCATCATTACCCAACAAACTCCGATAACTCCTTGTCTGTTGTTGGAAGCAGAGCAAACTTCCAAGAGACCCCCGTGACGCAATCATCTTAATCTTGTACAAAAATAAGTGTGAAAAATAAGATTGCTCCAACTACCGAGGGATCACTTTACTATCCATCACAGGGAAAATCCTTGCTCAAGTGTTCCTGAACAGGTTGAGACCTACCATCGCGGAAGACCAACTGCGAGAATACCAATGTGGTTTCTGAGCAAAAAGGGTCACAACAGAAATGTTCTTTTTTCCTCAGACAGCTCCGAAAGAAGTGTAAGGAGCAAAACAAAGGACCACATGTATATGTAACGTTTGTTGACCTGACCAAAGCGTTCGATACAGAGAGCAGAAAGGAACTATGGCTGATTATGGAACACCTCGGCTGTCCTCCAAAGATTCTTAGCATGGTAAACCAACTGCAAGAAGACCAGTGTGGCCAGGTAAGGCTACACAATTACCTCTCTGAATCCTTCCCCATCACCAACGGCGTAAAACAGGGATGTGTCTTTGCACCTACTTTGCTCAGCATCTTCTTCAGTATGATGCAAGCAAAAAACAAAACTCCAACGACGATGACAGTTTACATCCGCTACCGCTTTGATGGTAGTCCTTTCAACCTCATGAAACTGCAGGCCCACACAAAGACTCTTGAGCATATGATAAGACCTTCTCTCTGCCGTACGACGCTGCCCTCGTTGCCCACTCCGAAAGAGTTTTGCAGCACCTAACGTCTTGCTTTGCAAAGACCGCCCAGCTCTTCGGACTTAAGATCAGTCTGAAAAAGACGGAAGCCCGCCACCAGCCTGTCCCCCAGGAAGAGTACTGCACTCCGCACATCCTCATTGGCGAGACTGAGCTGAAGACAGTTCACCAGTTCACGTACCTGGGGAATACTACCACATCAGACGCCAAGATCGACAAGGAAATTGAGAACAGACTGGCAAAAGCAATCAGCGCCTTCGATAGGCTATACAAAGGAGTCTGGAACAAGCACCTGAAGAAGAGCACCAAGATTAGCGTCTACAAAGCCGTAATACTGACCACACTCCTGTACGGCTCTGAGTCGTGGATCACCTATCACCACCATCTACGATTACTGGAGCGCTTCTATCAGCGCTGTCTCCGCACCATCCTCAGAATCTTCTGGGACGACTATATGACCAATGTCGAAGTTCTCGAACATGCGGAGATCACCAGCATCGAGGCCATGTTGCTGAAGTCGCAGCTATTTTGGGCAGGGCACGTCTCCAGAATGGAGGACCACCGTCTGCCAAAGATAGCCCTGAACGGCGAACTCTCCACGGGCCACCGCTACAGAGGAGCACCGAAAAAAACGTTATAAAGACTCCTTGATGAAGTCCCTTGGTACCTGCCATATTGACCACCACCAGTGGTCTACTCTTGCTGCTGACCGAATCGCCTGGCGCCACACTGTCCACTAAGCTGTCTCCTCCTTCGAAGAGACCCTGAGAGAGAAACGCTGCAGGGGAAGAGTAGAAGAGCCTCAGCAGATACATCAGTATCAGACCAGAGCTATGACTACAGACATTGCGGCCGAACCTGATTGTCTCGCATCGGTCTTGTCAGCCATATTGTTAGAACGTCGTTAACCTTCAGGCACGGAAGTGAGTCAACTGAAATGCCTATGAAAAGTTCGGATTTGAATTTCGTGACCTGTCATTTGGCCAAAGAGGCGTTTATTATACCATTTCTCGACAAAAGACGATGTCGGAGTTACACAGTATTGCATGTTTGAAGCGAAAGTATCAAAGTATAACAATAAAAACAGCGAGAAGATTAAGTCTTTTATTGTGACAGGTTTGTCCCGCATCGGTCTTGTCAGCCATCAGCGCGCCTGCATGGACACTCCCTTTGTAAAAAGTGTTTTTAGTAAAAACGATAAATGTTATCGAGTCTTGTTTATTCACATGACGATACATTCACCTCAGCAACGCTCAACAAAAGAGTTAATATACTAGTATTGTTGTTCAGATCTTTGAATGGACATCATTTGTGAAGTTGTACTGGACTTTTGAAATGAAAAACGATACTCAAGCTTGTATTTTTGTTGCCGGATTTATATCATTGTATTAAAGCATGGTATTCTAACTTTAGTATCTAGATCCTGATTGATTCCCCTGTTGAATTTGAATTTAGTGGTCCAGATTAAAAATACAAAGACGACTCTTAACACTTTATTTCAACCTAGACTATTAAGTTTCTGTTAGAAACACATGCCTCACGGTCCGCGTATTGCAGTCCTTTTTTCAAATGAAAGCAACTTGTTGCTCATTATATGTAATCGCGTAAACAGTTTGTCTGCTTGATGTCCAGGAGAAAAGGTTTTTCAAAATAAACTGCATTAACTAAGCCCCAGTCTGTGACCTGAATCCAGGGGTAGTAAATTTAACACTGATCATTATAACCATACAAATAGTTTGTCTGTTTGATGCCCAGCAGTAAAGAAGATTTGTTATTGCATTTTCAACTCATATACGTATACTTAGCACCATCCTGGTACCTGAACCCTGGGGTAATGGATTTCATAGTTTTGGGATAAGGATTATTGTTCATTTATGGGTAAATATTTTCTAAATTGTATTGCATTTTCAACATATGATCAACTAAGTCCCTCCCTGTTGCCTGCTACTTATAATAAGTATGTCTGTAGCAGTGATGAAGATTTTCTATTGTATTTTCAGCACATAATGTATATGATCAATTTAGCACCACTTTGGCACCTGAACCTGGCCGGGGTCATGAATTTTACAGTTTTAGTATACAGGGTTCATTATAATCATGCCAACAGTTTGCTCAACTTAGCTCCACTCTGGGGCATGAACCCTGAAAGAAATATTACAATGAAGTACAATCAAAACTTGAAAGTCGGAGTGCTGTCTTGTGAAATAAAACGGATTGTGCTAAGAAACGACTTTCATATAGTATAACTCAACAGAGAAGTAAACACATTAGAAGAGATTGTGGAATTTAAGAACTCGCAGATCACAGAATAGGAAAAACGAAATAAAAACTTGACCACAGAGATTTCTAAGCTTCAAGTTGAAAGAAACTTAATACCATTTTCACCTAGCCATCAAAAGAATTACAATGACTGACAGATCCAAGGGCCAACACAAAATACCCAAGCTAAGAGGTACCATCCAGCACAGAATGATATCAGTGATGATGATACACGTAAGAGGTGCCCTGCACAACAGACTGTGTAACATAATAAAAAGAACAAAGTAGAAGAGATGAATCCTAAACGGAACTCAAGAAGAAAACAAGTTCTCTCCTTATTGGAATCACAAATGTGAAGTAAATGAACTCCAGGTGCGTTGCTGGATCAAAGGCATATGTGTACAAAGTGCAGAAGTTTACAGTTGAGGAGGCCCTGAAATATATACAGGAAAAGAAGCCTGAAACAGACGTTGATCCGAAAGTTTTAATTCATCATCTTCTCTGCAGCGATGTAGAAACACATGACAAATATGCCTTGACCAAACAGAACAAACCCTAGTAACTTGTACGATGTCGAAGTTCCCCAGCTCGAAAATCCTAATCTCAATTGGCCTCCCAAAGAAAGATCCAGATCTCAACCTAAACACTCTAAACATTACCCTACAAAACGTGTTCCGAAGCAACCCATCTGTTGAACTTTGTGAAAACAGCAAACTCCCCCCCCCCTTTTTTAACAGAGGCTATGCACAAAGGGGTATCCTGAATGATAAAAACACCTAACAAACAGCGGAACTCTGATCTTGGCAAACAATGAAAGGTGAATATAACGAACAGTGATCAATCTCATAACTCCTATAAGGAACATAAAATATAGAGTTGAGCAAACATGGACCTCCGGATATACCAGAGGTGGGAGCAGGTGCCTAGGAGGAGTAAGCATCCCCTGTCGACCGGTCACACCCGCCATGAGTCCTATATTTTTTATCAGGTAAACGGAGTAATTCGTGTAGTCAAAATCAGTGTATCAAGAACGGCCTAACATCGGTATGAAACACGTCAGACAGCATTTGACCCAAAAATAGGTTGTATTTATAGCAAAACTAGACCATTATTACGACCATAGAATTTGCGAAATGCTGACTTTAAACTAGACTGTTGAAACCCCTGTAACATCAACTTGTTTGTCAGTAGCCTGCTTCGATTTAAAAACTGATCATATGCAGAACAAGCTCTTATGTATCAAGAAAACTACAATTAAATCCGAGGAATGAACTTTATCGGAAGATATGACTGTCAGAATTTGAAACTCCGAAGTTGGAACATCCACTTGCTGACTTCATAGTGAATTTTAAAAAGGGATTACGTATCGGGGATCCATATTTCAAACATTCCAGTCTTAATTCCATAATATCTGTGGATGAATTCACCCCCAATGTCAACATATCATACCTAGGAAGCTTGCAGATCAGATTGGTTGTAATTTTCTTTTCAAGGAAACGCACACATAGATTTAATAATCCTAATTTCTCCAAAACTTCTTCCATTTTCGTTTTTTCCCCCACAAGCATTAGCAATAAGACAATCAAACAAACTCGACAAAACCCAGTGACAACATCACCTCACATAATGACAAAAGCACATCACACAATGATGTTTAATAAGCACATATGGCATAATGATAAATGCAAATGACATAATGAATAAAGCACATGACGTATGATAAGTGAACATGACATAATGAGAAAAGCACATGACATAATTATATTTTTAAAAATGCACATGACATAGTGATAAAAGCACATGACATAATGGGAGAAGCACGTCACATAATGAGAGAAGCACATCACATAATGAGAGAAGCACATCACATAATGAGAAAAGCATATCACATAATGAAAAAAGCATATCACATAATGAAAGAACCACACGACATAATGATACACATCACTAAATAACAAAAGAACATGAGAAGGCAGTTACTTTTCAAGGCGTTCCATAACATAACTTGTATTTCATCGTTTAATCCGAGATTCCTCTGACCCTTACCCCCGCTTTTATATTGTGACATGTGCGGGGGAGAGAAGCACATGTCACAATATAAAAGCGGGGGGAAGAGTCAGAGGAATATCGGATTATTCATCGTTGTACTTCCACCAAAACGAGGCGGCGCATACTACAACGAGATCCATAAAGATATTTTAAGGTATTCAGTGTATAATAACCATATTTCATATTTAATAAATGGATGGTGGAATATTTGTAAAAATGGTATCATTTTGAAGGGTTCATCAAATAAAAATAATCCACCATAGAAATTTTCAAAATTTTGTTTACTTCGTGATTTATTTCACCTAGACTTTTTAACATTGAAGTATATGGGAAAAGCATGTTTTATTACAATATTTTAAAAAGAAATTATATTTTCATACAAATCTCTTGGTAGAAAGTTACATACACTTTCTCTTACTGAAAATATGAAATAAGATTAATCATTGACCACACATATTTTTAGATTTTCTTATTTTTACAAAGGGCAGACAACTCTTCCAAAAAGTCTTAAGTGCAAAAAGGTCAGCTTCTAATCATTTACCAGTCATGTGAATTTCATCTGCTTCACTTTCATCATTATTTAACAATAAACATTTATCTTGATCTAAATCCTTCAAAACTGTTCATTATCCTTTCATTATACATGGAATACCTTAAATATTAGCGCTCTTTGGACACATCACGTGATAATCTCCAAGGTGCGCTGATTTGCATAAAGGTGTTTAGATATGGCGGACGAGATTTTAACATTTAGTTTTGCCCAGTGTCCTTCCATAATTTAAAGAATATGTTAAGAATGGATGACAACGACAAATTCAAGTTGCAACTGGATGACCAGAAAAAGAATATTTTTGTCACCCAGCTGAATGATAGGTATGTGCAATCTGCATGGTCTGCATTCAACAATGACTTTTCGTATCTTCAATATATGTTATGCCTTTCATCCATACGTGTATGTTGTCCTGTGGTTGATTTCCTCCTCGAATGTCTGTCATTTGGGTAGTCAGTCACATAATCTACTTTGCATATTAGTGAAATAGGTATATATCAATCAGAAACCGTAGAAGTAACTTACTTGTTGTGTTCGAATTTCCTCGACCACACTTGCCAGTCAATACCAAATATCTGTGACAATTTCCTACAATTCTACGAGCTGTTCGGGACCTTTTTATGGTGAATTTGCGTACTTTGCAAATATTTTCTTGTCTAGAATAGTAATTATGACACAATATTAAAATAGCTCGTATATGCATACACATGCAGCGACGAATACTTCTAGAATTATGTCCAGTGACTGTACATGTATTTTATCAATTTGATAATTGATTCAATGTTAACAGAGACGATGAGGACCATGATGTCACTGCCTTCCCGGTTGTTAAAGAGACAGGGGGGCAGCTCCTGGAAACAGGCATCAATACTTTCCAGAAAACCCTACTTCTTAAAAAAGAGGTGGAAGTGGCAAAAGTGGATGCTGAACTGGAGAAATGCCGTCGCCGTTTCCAACAGAAGATGGAGGAGCTACAGCAGAGGAAACTTAATGTTCAGAAAAAGAGACAAATGGTTAAGAATGATCTTTAACTTACATGTCACAACAGAATTTTCTTTCTACAAAAATTACACTTAATTATTAATAAATGTTTTGCATGTATATTGATAATTATAAAGTCAAAAAATAAAATCCAAAATACTCAAAAATTTATCTATAGCGCTTTCGCCCTGCGGGCTCGTCAGTAGATTTTTAAACAATGTAAACAAGTTCCATTATGACGTCATCCTCGTGATGTTATGTGGGCAACGTTAAACATAATACAGTCATGATTGTGACGTCAGAACATTATACAATGTTAATGTTAGGCACTTTTAAAAATACAGAAATATTTTAAACAGTTCAGTCCATAAGTTTTAAGCGCCTCTAAATTCCTGTACATTTTAAAAGGAGACATTCTATGTAAACTGTACATGCTAAATAACATGGAAGTAAAAATATTAACAGTTTAGTTTTGGCTTATACAGTTTTTGTGGAATAGTTTTTCTTGGCTTTGCATAATTGTTCATTTTCCTCTTTTACTTTGTAAAATGGGAAAATATAAAAACTGCCTTCCCCGCACAAATCAAAATGTCCGCTACACGGTGTGTTTCTTATTGTACATAAACACGGTCAGCCAATTATATATACATATTTTCATTTTCCATGTTTTCTTGATTGTTAACAATCAGGTCACTGTATTTGTTATTCAATTGTTTCATTTCTATTGCCTGCAGAGTGCTTTCTGATTTTATTTCCTTAGAATCACTATATGAGAGCATATACATTTTTTGTCAGAAGCACAGCCAGTGTTTCAGTTAGCTAACTTGGATAGAAATATCTAAAAAAAAAAAAATATTAATTGACAAACAAATGTTCTTTGTAGATGAACAATAAAGTGGCAAAATTTGACAAGTTCATCAAAGACAATGATGCCAAGAGACGAAGGGCTATTCAGAAGTACCAAACTGAAGTGCTGCTCAAGGAACAGAAACAGACAGAATATGAACAACTGTGTGAACAGCTGGCGGAGCTCAAAAGGAGGTCAGTCACACAACTTAGTGACAGTCATCTTTCAGAAAAATATAATGGGGATTTGCTACATTAATTATGTACTGTAGATTCTCACCTGATATAATGAACTAACAACTATCTTGGCTGGACTCTAGCAGTATCAAAAGTCTGTGGAGGTCCCTGGTTTAAGAACAACAAATAAATTGGTATATAAATAAATTGGTACTGTAAATCTGGTTATTTATGCTGTAGATAAATTTTTAACCTTACATATTGGTCTTCATAATTCACCAGAACAAATTCTTGGAAATAAGTACTGTACTACAAATATGTATATATACCCTATATATAAGTCTTCTCTGTCAGAAGAGTTACTCTTCCCCAATACAATGTTTTCGAACATGAGCCCTCCAGTAAGCCTATCCCTAATTACACCTAAACTTTGAATGGTGGTATGAATGATATTCAATCTAATACAGATAATTCACCCTAGGTCCCAGAGCAAACCACTCTATATATAACAAGACCTGGGAAAGAACGACCCACTCTGTATATAACAAAACCCGGGAGAGAATGACCCACTCTATATATAACTAGACCTGGGAGAGAACCCACTCTATATATAACTAGACCTGGGAGAGAACGACCCACTCTATATATAACAAGACCCAGGAGAGAATGACCCACTCTATATATAACTAGACCTGGGAGAGAACCCACTCTATATATAACTAGACCTGGGAGAGAACGACCCACTCTATATATAACTAGACCTGGGAGAGAACAACCCACTCTATATATAACAGGACCCGGGAGAGAGCGTCCCACTCTATATATAACCAGACCTGGAAGAGAATGACCCACTCTATATATAACAAGACCCAGGAGAGAATGACCCACTCTATATATAACAAGACCTGGGAGAGAACAACCCACTCTATATATAACTATACCCGGGAGAGAACAACCCACTCTATATATAACAAGACCTGGGAGAGAACGACCCACTCTACATATAACTAGACCTGGGAGAGAACGACCCACTCTATATATAACTAGACCCAGGAGAGAATGACCCATTCTATATATAACTAGACCCAGGAGAGAATGACCCATTCTATATATAACTAGACCTGGAAGAGAACGACCCACTCTATATATAACTAGACCTGGGAGAGAACAACCCACTCTATATATAACAGGACCCGGGAGAGAGTGACCCACTCTATATATAACCAGACCTGGAAGAGAACGACCCACTCTATACATAACAAGACCCAGGAGAGAATGACCCACTCTATATATAACAAGACCTGGGAGAGAACAACCCACTCTATATATAACTATACCCGGGAGAGAACAACCCACTCTATATATAACAAGACCTGGGAGAGAACGACCCACTCTATATATAACTAGACCTGGGAGAGAACGACCCACTCTATATATAACTAGACCCAGGAGAGAATGACCCATTCTATATATAACTAGACCCAGGAGAGAATGACCCATTCTATATATAACTAGACCCAGGAGAGAACAACCCACTCTATATATAACAAGACCCGGGAGAGAACAACCCACTCTATATATAACAAGACCCGGGAGAGAACAACCCACTCTATATATAACTATACCCGGGAGAGAACAACCCACTCTATATATAACAAGACCTGGGAGAGAACAACCCACTCTATATATAACAGGACCCGGGAGAGAACAACCCACTCTATATATGTAAGACTTTAAAGTGCGATGATTGCTCCAAAGTGCAATAGTCTGCGCCAAAGTGCGATGGTTTGTTAACATTACGGACGCCAAAGTCCGATGGTGCGGAGTTCAGTAACGTTTGTGACGTCACATCATTGTGACGTCCTTTTTAGTGTCTTCCAAAATAAAACCGACGAAATGCAACACAGACGACAGCAACGGCAAGGTATACAAGGTTGAGGATAGTGAGAATGGCAAAGTACATTTGTTGCTGAACTATCTACTTTGCGCAAACATTCTTCAATTCAGGATCATTTATTACGTGTGATGTACATGTAATAAAATCCTGGGGATATGCTATAATGCAAAACATTCTATACGATTTTGCGTTGGAAAATTTTGTGTTTAATAACACGACAACTAGATGGTAATGGAATAAGTTGAACTTCTTACTTTTTATGCATGGATTTTGCACTGATATTTTAGTGAAACACAAACGGTTGGTACCGTCTGTAACACAACACTGTGTCATTTACAAACCAATGGGTTTCGGTGTGTCACACCATCGCACTTTGTCGTGTCAGACCATCGCACTTTGGTGCATGAGTGTGGACCATCGCACTTTGGCGTGTCACACCATCGAGGTTTGGCGCAGACCATCGGGGTTTGGCGTGACCTTCGCACTTTGGAGTCCCATCGCACTTTGGAGTCTTACATATATAACTAGACCTGGGAGAGAATGACCCACTCTGTATAACAAGACCCGGGAGAGTTGTCAAACCTATAGTAATTCACTCTAGATATGTAGTCAAATATGCCAGTTTCAAAATAAGAGCTCTCCTATGTAGGAGGTACATTTAGTAGAACTTTCGGAACCTAAGTGGGACAGAGTGAACCTACAGTCAGTGAGGAAGATGATAAAATGTATTAAAAGCGGCTTCTCTTTAAATATGTAAACGTTGGAAATACAAAATACTATCGAAAGAAAAGTTTTACTAAAACAATGTCATATTTAAAAGTAATATCCTGGATATGATACTTACGACCAATGAAATAATAATGATATAATAAGAATTCCATGTATTTAATTACTCCCGGAGTACTTATCACTTACTTAAGTTTGTGTATCAGTTAAATTCGGGTGATGAAACAGCGTATGAGAGAAACTTACTGAGTACATTCACTTATGCAGTGATGAATATTCGTTCCACTCCCGCATGTAAACACGTTGTTTCGCGCCTTACTATGTACGAGAGTTCTTCAAAGGGAAATAACTCCAACATATTTCAAAACCGGCGTATTGTTGTACAATGTATCAATTTATTCTGTCTCTACATCTATGTTTGCATGTTACAAAATTTTATTTCAAGAAAACTTCCATTACAATATTGATTGCAATCTAAATAGCCTGTTTAGATGCTATTATTCTCATTATAAATTCTGTTTAATGATGTGTATATTATCCAGTGTTTTTCAACTTAAGTGTTAAAAGGGCAGATATTACCGTATCTGGGCAATATATATATTTATTTTTCATTGAACTTGCTTTGAGTATGTGCAAGTGCATAGTATGATTTCTGTTTTTGAATACATGAGTTAGAAAACTTCTTGATCATTTATTAATCGGTATGCAACTGAATGAAACTAGAACAGTGGGTTTTAGTCTTTTGTTTGTCCTTTCCATTAATGTCTTTTAAACATTTTGTTTAATTTTCTTAGGAAAAGTTATTTGGAGAAGAAAGTTAGTCAGTACAAAAGATTTGAGGCATATCTTTTGAAAGTCATAGATGTTATGCCTGAAGGTAAGTCATATTTCACATATATTTACTTTATTGAGTGATACATATACAATGTATATATATGCATTGACAGCTAGGAGGGAAAATGACAGAATTTAGAGTATGAACAATACTAATTAACTCATTTTAGACATTTTCTGAATGTAATGTGACTCTATATCAATTTTCATCAATCAAGTCAATATATCACAAATTTTACATTCATTTCAATGTAATCTTGTTGCCTTTTAAAATGTTGACTTCCATTTACACAGTCATCAACTGAAGTAGAGTGGTAATTCTATGGTGTGTTCATATGTCACGTTCACATTCACATAAATGTTTTAGATTTTCAAAGAAATCAATTGTCACATAATTTTAAAGATGTACACGCATAAGTTTGTATGAATTCGCTAAATCACGTACCATACATTTTATTGATCCAGATTGAGATATATGATTTTGAATATCACCTCTAGTTATTAATGCATTTCACTGCAGAGAACACTAAAAATGCATGGTAAATGTAAATACATGTACTGGAAGTGATGCTTCATCTTTGTGTGTGTGTGTGTGTGTGTGTGTGTGTGTGTCCTAGGAATAGACACAGCCCAAGTCTATTTGTCTGAAATGTGAATTAAAGGAAAACAAAAGGGAAAGAATTCTTTGATGCTGCAATATACAATGTATATATATTTATATGAAACAGGATTTAATTAACGATTAATTGTGTCACATGTTATAGCCAACAGCTTGATAGGTTCATGTCAGTTGTGGTGGCTGATAACTCTTCCAAATTTTAAGGTTGTGTGTGCTCTGCCTGTTTTATTTTTTATACCCCTCACTCACCCTGCCTGGAATCAACATGTCTCTCCATCCATTTAAGTCTCTTCTCACCTTACTGTCAGTGGAATTTAAGCAAGCCTGCTCATATGACACATCTTAAAAATCTACATTCAGTTCATGGTCCATACACTGCACCTGATCTCTGCTTTGTACATCAGTGACTGGTTAAGGACAGTACTTATAGGTTTTGATCTCTGTTTTGTACATCAGTGACTGGTTAAGGACAGTGCTTATAGGTTTTGATCTCTGTTTTGTACATCAGTGATTGGTTAAGGACAGTGCTTATAGGTTTTGATCTTTGTTTTGTACTTCAGTGACTGGTTAAGGACAATGCTTAGGTTTTGATCTCTGTTTTGTACTTCAGTGACTGGTTAAGGACAGTACTTAGGTTTTGATCTCTGTTTTGTACTTCAGTGACTGGTTAAGGACAGTACTTATAGGTTTTGATCTCTGTTTTGTACTTCAGTGACTGGTTAAGGACAGTACTTATAGGTTTTGTACTTCAGTGACTGGTTAAGAACAGTGCTTAGGTTTTGATCTCTGTTTTGTACTTCAGTGACTGGTTAAGGACAGTACTTAGGTTTTTCCTCATCTTATGGATTACAATTTAAACTTACTTATGCAACACATTGGGATTTTTCTTCAAACATCATGATCCAAAGTCTGCATCTGATCATCATTGTGTATTAGGATAGCATTTAAGTTTTTTCCCAGCTTATTAAAACTTGCATATACATTGTAGCTATTCATGGAAATATTACATATAGAGTACATGGTTTGTCTATCTAATTCCTCTTGAAGTTTTCAAGCTAAGACATTTGTAAAGAAATTGAAGATGTGCATATTGCAAAGATTTTGATTCCCAACAATTTTCTTTGATGTTTGAAAAAAATACAGGTTGTTTAAATTAGTCAATTTTTTAAAAAGTACTTTACACAATTTGCTCTTGTTTTGTCTATATACCTCCTTTCATGGTATGAGCTAGGACCTTTTATCTTCTACAACTCCTGGCAATTTTGTCATGTTTGCTAATCACTGTCATTGAAAGCAAACACAATAAAAACAGTCCACATAATCTTGTGACGTGCTTATTTTGTACTATTTAAACTCCCAACATAAGCTTGTGACGTGCTTATTTTGTACTATTTAAACACCTTACATAAACTTGTGACCGGCATATTTTGTACTATTTAAACTCCCTACATAAGCTTGTGACCAGCTTATTTTGTACTGTTTAACACTCTACATAAGTTTATGACTGGCATATTTTGTACTATTTAAACACCCTACATAAGCTTGTGACCGGCATATTTTGTACTATTTAAACACCCTACATAATCTTGTGACATGCTTATTTTGTACAATTTAAACTCCCTACATTAGCTTGTGAACAGCATATTTTGTACTATTTAAACTCCCTACATAAGCTTGTGACCAGCTTATTTTGTACTGTTTAACACTCTACATAAGTTTATGACTGGCATATTTTGTACTATTTAAACACCCTACATAAGCTTGTGACTGGCATATTTTGTACAATTTAAACACCCTACATAAGCTTGTGACCAGCTTATATTGTACAATTTAAACTCCCTACATAAGCTTGTGACCAGCTTATTTAGTACTATTTAAGCACCCTACATAAGCTTGTGACTGGCATATTTTGTACTATTTAAACACCCTACATAAGCTTGTGACCAGCTTATTTTGTACTATTTAAACACCCTACATAAGCTTGTGACTGGCATATTTTGTATTATTTAAACACCCTACATAAGCTTGTGACTGGCATATTTTGTATTATTTAAACACCCTACATAAGCTTGTGACCGGCATATTTTGTACTAGTTATTGGACTCTTGATGAGTTACATCCTGTTTGTAGGGTGCAAGAGGGGTATATTAATTCTGTTAGGACAGCTATTGATTAACTGGTTTTAATTTTTCCAACAGACTACATTCCAGATGACGATAAGATGAAAGGGTTAATGATGAGGCATAAGACATTGAGCGAGTCCAACAGAGATCTGGTAGACAATCTCATTCATATGGGAGATGAGGTCAGTGATTACTATATTAAAGGGGCATGGACACAATTTGAGCTTCAAATTTTGTTTTTCCATTTTTATTGTTTACAATGCTTTGATAACTAATTAAAAGTATTTCTAATGTTCAACCAAAATTTGAATATCAGTTGTTGAGTTACAAGTGAGATACAGCACTCACAAGACAATTCTTTGTTATGTAAACAAGGCTCATGCCATGTTTTTGTTTACATATAGATTGCTTAATAGAAAATAGCATGTTTAAAACAAAATGAGATGCGCAAAACACTAGAAACTGTTTAATTCTGTTCAGAATTAACTTGTAAATTGAAAAGTTTGCTTTAAATGAATCTTTTACTAGTATACTTAACCTATGTAAACAAAAGCATGGCACGATCGAGCCTTGTTTACATAACAAAGAATTGTGAGCTCTGTATCTCCCATGTACCTCGACAACTGACATTAAGATTTTTGCTGACCATTAGAAATACCTTAGTTGAGCATTCTAAACATTAAAAATGGAAAAATAAAATTTGAAACTTTTCAGCTCAAGTCATGTCCATGCCCCTTTTAAGGGACTGATTCACGATTTCCCCCAAAATTTTCTTTTTCACTTTTAATAATCAAAATATACTGTCTAATGTGTTTAAAAGATTTCACATAAAAATTAAGGTTATATATTATCACAGAAGTTCATTTTAGAGAGTTTATTATTTTTTTGTAAACAAAGATTGTGGTATGTTATTGTTTACAAAATTTTCAAAAGAAATGGATATCAATCTAAGTTTATTATATCTTTCACATTTCAAGCATTTTTGGGGTAAAATGTGTCATCTAAAAGTTGGAATTTGTGACTATGCAAAATTAAGATGCTTTATATTACAAAATCAATATTTCACTTGTTTGTTTGTATACATAAAAAGACTCCAGTCTTTGTTTACATAACACAGATTTAAGACTAAAATATTGCTTTTATTCTTGCATTCCGAAGGTCAAAATTTTGGCTGTCAACATTAAATGAGTTACATTTTTAATGTTTAACATCAAAAAGGAAAAATATTTTTATCAAATATCGTGAACCAGTCCCTTTAAAACTCACAAAAACTTGTTATCATAATGCATTATTACATACATGTAGATGTAAAATCAAATTTCTTTGAGTTTATATTTGGACTACCCCTGTATATGTAAACATTTTTCATCTAAGAGGTCCATTATCATGGAAGTTAGTTCACAGAATTCTCTTCTAAAGAATGTGAAACTTTTCCGACAATAAATGTATGAGAACTTTTGTAATATAATATGGCATTACATTCCATGCATTTACACTATATCACAGATAGAAAATCTCAGAAAGAAGTTGGATGATATGAAGATGGATCATGACAAAAGAAAAGTGTCCATAAACAGTCACCTTGCCAAACTCCAGAATTTACAGGAAAAAAGACAGGACTTTAACAAGCAGGAGGAGCAACAGTTTGCCACAAATAAAGGAGATATGAGAAAACGAGTAAGCTTCACTTAACATTTTATAGAAAATTGCAAAAAGTACAAGATTATAACCTTCAAGACTATAAAAGATGAGATACCAATTATATGTACCTGATGTTAATTATGTTTTTCCTAGCTCTTCTCCTCATAATCTCTTTAAAATCAGATCTTTGATTCGCTTTGGCAATATTGTGTTACTATACTTTGTAGTAACATAATATTACTGGAGCAGATCAAAGATCTGATTTTAATCAGATTATTCTCTTCAAATCTTTATTCAAATTTTGATTATCAACTCTTAATGTTTTTACTATCTGTCGAGATTGTCTGTCATTTATGAAAAAAAATTAAGATGTCGGGTGAAATTATTTCTATTAAATACAGAAAATAAATTCATAGAAAATGTTAAGCAAATTACCAGATTTGAGATGAAATGGAATAATTCTTTTTATTGATAAACCCAAAAGAAAAAAACTCTGTAAATAAAAAAAGAATAACAGGAAAAAAAACCTGTCATTTCTGTACATCATGGATATTTTTTTTTGTTAATATCATGAATAAAGCACGAAAATGTTGACTTCAGAGGACAGAGCTTGGTGTTATATTAATGGCTATTGACAACATTGCTGAGAAGTGCTTGAAACGCTTAGATCCAACACTAGATGAAATGACTTTGGAGGAAAAACTGAATAAAATTGGGGTAGGTAGGGTATTTGTAATGCTGGCTTAGTAAAGAAGATTGGGAAATAATGATTCTATGGTCATGATAATTAATCAAATCTTGCTCCCAAAGTGGAAAATTATTTCAGTTATAATGAAGTTGGTAAAGTAATTTTGATTTTTCCACAAATTTATTGTACATTTCTCAAGAAATGTTTTACTGCATGATCTTGGAGTGCATAATACTTTTCTCAACAGCTTTCCCATACATGTTTTACCACTTTTGAAACTGTTGAAGAGATGCAAATGAGATTTAATGTTTTCAATACCATATCATTAAATGCTTTGTATTTCCCCTTTATTTGATAGTCGTACCTTCAAGAACGTGAAGATGTAGCGAAGATGGCAGCTCCCTCTGGTGAGATGAGTGGAAAGGGTAGTGCAGATGTTCACAAGACAAAGGTCAAAAAGAAGGTCATGGTCACTGGATAGGAAATTATTACTTTTACTGAACACAGATATAAACAATTTTGGTGGACTTGATTTTAGGGCAGTGATTGTTGAAATGTTCAGTTACACAGAAATTTATTGATTTCATTTACACAACACAGTAGCCAGGGAAATAGATGGCATTTTAATCTTATCTGTTATACACCTCATTCAATTTTGATACGAGACTTTTTTCTCCATTGATATATGAAAGGCAATTGATATTTTGAAAAGAAAATATACATGAATATGTGATATGCGAGTAAACATGATGAGAGAGGAGTGCTTGTATTTCTTTTCAGTATTTCAAAATAACATTTATAAATGGTTCACCTGTCTCATGTTCATTCTTCACAACACATATATTTTATTTTCCATATAACAATACTGGTGATAATGTGATACGCAAAATCATGCTCATCACTCTTCTTAAGATTTCTGCCTTGTACATGCATGTATTAAAACTCAATTTTTTATGATTCATGTTTACAAAAAAAAAACCTGCTCCACAAACATTTTTACATCTGTACCTTGCCATTAGGTTAGTCTTGAATGTTTACTTTGTGTGATGCCAAACAGTATATGAGTAGTGAACCCGAGTGTGTGTATTTTATTGTATGATCTAAAGGTGACATTATTAATCTTTTGAAAATGTTGTACACCAGTTTACTTATAAATTATTAAGACCCCCCCCTTTTTTTTTTTTTTTTTTTTTACATTTTTCTTTGTAGTAGACATTTCATGTTGATGAATTAGGGTTACTCTTTTGTTTTTGCAGTTTTTTTATATACATAATTTTTATATCCCCCCCCCCCCCCCTGCACATCAGTTATAGTTAGTACATGAATGAAGAACTCTTTACAATTTGTGCATTTATCAATTTCCAACATTTACAGAATGTTAGAATGGATGATTCGTGAATAAATAATAAATTTGAACAGCCATTTTGCCTTTGTTCTGCTGGAGTCCTGTTACATTTGAGGTTTTACCTGTAGAATGAGACATGAAGCCCATGGGCCACATCACTCGCCCAAGTCACTTTGGCCCAGCTGTTGTGATTTTTAAAAGATTTCTTTTTTTTCAATCTTTATTCCCATGAAAAATTTCAAAGGGTCCCGACATAACTGAATATGAATTCACACAACATGAGGATGCCTCAACACCAATATGACTCACATGACCTTGCTGTTTTTGCGAAAAGGTCAAGGTCACATTGATCATGGTATGAAATTAAAGGACTTGCCATAAGAAGTTAATATACAAGATATGAAAGTTCTACCTTAAATAGTTTGGGAGATATTGAATATGCAAGATTCCATGGTCAAACACACTGCTATCACATCATGCCAAGGTCAAACACACTGCTATCACGTCATGCCAAGGTCAGACACTCTGCTATCACGTCATGCCATAAAGAATGTACAAAAAACGAAAGCTTTTCCTTAAAGAGTTCAGGAGATTACTAAATACATTACAATTTTTGAAAAGGTCCAACTGGAAGGTCAAAGATCTTGATATGAAATGAAAGGACTTGTAATAAGAAAGCTATATACAAAATATGAAAGTTCTAGCCTTCAGCTCAGGAGGTGAACTAGTGAACTGTGGAATTCTATTTTTACATTTCACATGATCGTTTTATAATACATGTACAATTATTCAATGAAGGAGGTTAACAAAATATGTTTGGATACAATATTCATAATCTTTTAAATTAAGTCCTGTTCTACCATCCAGTTACAACCAATACAGACGAGAGACTGATATGCAGAAATAGACAATTCTACTTGCTGTGACCAAGGTGCCATCAGAGACAGGACTTCAGTTTATTTGGTATCATATGAACATGGCTATCGATATCCTGTAGTAGGAATCAAACCCCAATTTCTTACCCTACCTTGAGAAGAACAGAAGTACCATTGCATTAATGCATGGGCATTCAGGAATGTCTGGATCTTGTATGTATTGGGACCAAATAGCTAATCTTTCTAATTATTGCAGAGAGGCAGGAAGCTCATGTTTAACATGATAACTTTGACACGCAGACCCATTTCTGTTTAACTCGGTTACCTAGACATCCAGACCCGTTTCTGTTTAACTCGGTTACCTTGACATATAGACTCCTTTCTGTTTAACTTGGTTACCTTGACATATAGACTCCTTTCTGTTTAACTCAGTTACCTTGACATATAGACTCCTTTCTGTTTAACTCAGTTACCTAGACATATAGACTCCATTCTGTTTAACTCAGTTACCTTGACATATAGACTCCTTCCTGTTTAACTCAGTTACCTTGACATATAGACTCCTTTCTGTTTAACTCAGTTACCTTAACATTTAGACTCCTTTCTGTTTATCTCAGTTACCTAGACATATAGACTCCTTTCTGTTTAACTCAGTTACCTTAACATTTAGACCTGTTTTCTAACACAATATTGTAAAAGTGGTTATTCAAAAAAAGACCTTAACTTTAAAACTATGAGAGTTAAAGGACAAACGATGCACTCGCTTTATAATATTTCCTCAAAATTTACTAAAAAAAATTAAAAATATCAAAATATTTGCCACATACACATCTTCAATACCCATATAAACACTCTGTAAAATAAGAAGGTCCTCACTTGTTAGACAGACAAATCGTGCAAAACCAAGAGTTCTGTGTGGAAAATATTTCACCCAAATTAACCAAATTCAGCAACGTGTAAATATTTCAAACATCAAAGAAAATACACACACCTTCAAATTGCTTACAAAGGCCCTAGCTTTAAAACTGTAAGAGGATTTATTCTCAAAAATTGAAGAAAATTAAAATCCTTGACACACGAATCACTATTAGACAGACAAATCATGTACTCTCTATGCAATATTTTCTCCAAGCTGACCAAGTTCAACAATGTGTAATTTTCTATAAAAAATGAATAAATTCAAATCCTTGCCACATGCACATCTTCAATAGGCATACAGACACTCTGTAAAATAAGATGGTCCTCATTTGAAAATTGTGGGAGGAATTTGCCGGAGAAATTGTGTACCCTCCATGAAACATTAATTTTCAAACAAAGGGGCAAAACTCCTGCAAGAGAGGTTGAAATGGATAAAAATTGCAACATGATCTAGAATGACCCACAAAGAAGCAAGTTTCAGCTTGATATGTGACAGAGAAATGAAAATAGAAACAGAAAATCCCCAACGGACAACATACAGAAATTGCTGTAGTATAAAATATCCCATCTAGAGACTGACATATAAAACAGTATAATGTACAGTGGTGGACGGTTCTATACCAATAATGGCTATATCAATCATTTGCCAAGAAGAGAATTTACATTTTTAAAAATGTCATCCTTATGGCATGAGGTTTTACTGCAAACTATGAAATACAGTAGTATTCAAATTCAACAGGTGGTTCAATATAGATATCTTGGCTAGGAAACCTGCACTGAAATAACAAAAGACTTTCACTAGAAAGCATATCACCCATTCTACTTTATTCAAATGTTAACAAGGAATTACATGAAAACAGAGTGATGTACACAGTAGAGGGAGATCATACAAGTATGACTTCTTTAAACATAAGTTACACAACCATTTATTAAAAGTGTAGATTTTGTCCCATAATGTAACAGCAGCCCAGCTGCTGCTAGGCATCTAAAATCCATTCCTGATAAAATCATTAAGCTAATTAGGAAAATGAACTTACATGGAATCATGACTATCATTTGGTGAGGGGACTTGCAGAATAAAATAAGAAATTTCATGCAGACACAATTTCATGTTTGGCACACAACATTAATAAATGTATATGAAACGGTCTCAAAAATATCTAAACAATCAAATAAAATACATGGTATCTCAACTGAAATGTCAATACACAGAAAAAATGAAAACGTGCTATATGCTTAAAGCAAAAACATTTCTAGCAAATATTTACATCATTAAATTCTGAATATATAAAATTTACAGTATAATCATGACAGCAGATTTTCATAAAACATGAAAAACAACCTTGCAAAGATGAATCAACTATTCCCTTTCCCTTGAAAAAAAAGACTTTTGCATATACCTACCTAGCTGCAATAATGTAGCCCTCTCCAATCCCCACCCCCCTCCCCCCGATAACGTCAGAATAGAAAAAATTGAAGAGGGCTACATTATTGCAGCTAATACGTACCACTTCAATAATGAGTTATGACCATTGCAGTGAACTAGCTTTGCAATATAGCAGTATGAATTACACTTCAGATGAATTTTCTTATCCATGTGCTATAACACTACTGATACATGAACAGTATTGTAAATAAACTTCTTTCCATGGGAATTTTTGTGGATTGGAAATCAAATTCTCCATGAACAGGAGAAAAGGAACTACAATTAAGAAAAACATCTTCAACACTGAATTAAAAACCACCCACATTCATTAACATACTATTTCCTCGATCCACAAAAATTTGACCCTACAAATATAAGCAATTTTACAGCAATCTGTAAAATTTCATTTCCCATAATCAAGTCCAAGGGCAGTATTAAATAACAATAATATATACATGTAATGTATACATAGTAGAATATAAATTTTCCCGATTTCAAGAGAAGGGGAAAAAAAAATTAAGAACAGCTGTCCATAACATACAAATAAAGGGATTAAACTTCATTTTAACAATTCCCAAAATATTTGCTATACAACTGTTGAGATACACTGAAAATGTGCAGGCTGTTGGATGACTTGCACATCTGTGCATCAAACTTTGGTTTCAATATTTTGAGTAATAGATTTGGATTGAGACTGGGGTTGAGTTTGGGGTGAAAAATTTTGAGGCACCATTGGGTGTGAGGAAGTTAATGAGAGAGGTTGCTGAGGAATATTCTGCTGTTGGGCAGAAGGCAGTGATGTTGCAACCACTTGCTGAGAATAACCCTGTGGTACACTTTGTACTGGCTGCAACTGTTGCACAGTTGATTGGACTACCGTTGCATGATGGGGGTATCCTGCATAGGAAGCCTGCTGTGTCTGTGGGTTGCTTTGTTGAAGTGGTGGTTGTGTGGTGGCTGTTGAGTGTGGTGGATAACCTTGCTGCTGCTGGCTGCTTGTCTGTTGGTTAGCGGTATAAGGGGTGTAATGTTGCACCTGACTACTAACTGGCTGTCGGGTAACAAAGTTCTCGGACAAGGGCTGATGAGTTGGCAATATCTGAGCACCATGTAATTGAAAATGTTGCATATGTTGCTGTTGCAACATTCGTTGCTGTATAAGCTGCTGCTGAAGATGACGTTGCATCTGTTCCTGGCGCAACTGCTCGAGCTGTTGTTGTATTTGCTGATGCTGCTGCATTAAATGATGTTGAGTTGTAACTGTCTTCTGCATTGCAAACTGGTTTTCAGAAGCTTGACTGTGTAACATCATCATCCTCTCAGCAGCTGTTTTTCCAAGCTGCCCAGCATTAGGATTGACTGCTTGCGGAAGATTTGAAGAGTTATTTGAAATAGCTGAACTTGTATTTGGATAGTTTACATTTGTTCGTACCATATTTTGTTGAATCATTTGCCCTTGCACAGCTTGCGATAAACCAATATTTGCAGGCATTCCAGACATTTGATCTACATTTCTAGAAAATCCATGACCAACACTTTGTTGAATACCCTGGGAAGCACCTTGTGTAGGGCTCTGCCCTGAACCTTGTGCACCAATGTTGTAAAGTCTTCCAGACAGTCCTTCATTTGGAATTTGTTTCTGGTGTTTCACATTTTGAGGAAGAGCTAGAGTCTGAGGTGGAACCTGGTTTTCTTTCTTTCGCCGCTCCATCTCTCGAATCAGAGCACTACGATATGCTTCATAACTCATAACAATCTGTTCAAGTTCTTGTTTATGAAGACGCATTAACATGGCATCAAAGACCTCAATCTCATTCAACCTGAACAGATCCCACTAAAAAAAAAAGAGCCAAGACAGTGAGTTTGAGCATTTACATACCTGTACATATTAAATGCTATTACTAAAGGTAAAGGGTTATTCCACTTTCTGTCAATGGGACCTGATGTGGGAAATGATATAAGATTATTTTCATATTTACTTGCAGAATAATATATTAAAAAAAATGAGAGATCCCCCCCCCCCCAAAAGCATTGTTGGAACTAAACTTGATCTCATGTATATTCTTAATAAAAACATGTGATTGTACAACACAAAGCTTTTACTGTGACTGTATTTAAGGCATCTTTAACCATACATGGAACTGCATCGAATATGTACTGATGTGAAATGTACGAGCTCTCTAAATGACTGTCTAGTGTGAATGTATGATTAGAGCATTTACTTCATGTATGAGATCATGGGTTAAAGGCCAGCTTGAACCTTGGCCTTCGAACACAAGACAGAAAAACAGTAAAGACTGCTCTTTCGCCAAACACTATGCATTTAGTGCAAGTTACAGGTCTTTTGGATGAAATTTTAAAAACCTAGGCATCGCGTCAGAGCAGACTTGACATGATAAAGAACTCTTGACCTTGCTTTGGATGATGGGGGTATTTGAGTGTTCTTTTTATTACATCTGTTGTAATCATATTTTGAAAGAATCAGAATATTCCAGGAAATTAATGTAGTACAATGATTTGAAAAGGGGCTAAGAGAGTGGAATTTCCTGTATGATGCTCGCTCATTTACCTTCAGTTTGTGATCATGTTCTCTAGCTCCTTTAGAATATACAACCAGCCATTTGGGAATTTCTACAATACATATAAAAAATATATATTAAAAATGTCATATATAGGCGCACTAGTTTAATAGTAATAAACCATAATATTTAATGGTTGATCTATATTATGTGATACATGAATGGTATATCAGCCACATTTTAAATGTTAAAAAGCTGTATGCACTGGTTTGAAGGGTTTGTTACCAGATACTTCTTATCATTATTACCACATGAACAGTTTAGAAATAGAAAGTTGGTAAGCATAGCCCTATACTAGGACTCATCTTCGCTAGCCAAGTGTTCAATTCTCTTATAATTACTCTCATGAGACGAGTGTAAGCGAATTGGACACTTGGCTAGTGAAGATGGCTGGGGCTATGCATACTAACTTTCTATTTCTAAACTGTTCATGTGGTACTCAGCTATAAATTTTGTTCCTAATTCTTTCTTTCTATTTCTAAACTGTTCATGTGGTACTCAGTAACAAATTCTGTTTATCAATATCCTCTGAATGTGTCTTTCTTTGAATATTATCTTTCTTTGAAGTCTTGCATTGAAGAACACATTTTAATTTTCTTTAATTCTTTACTTCTTCATGTACTAAAATTATTCCCATGTGAACATGTGTTACATAAAATTTGCAAATGTTTACCCATGGAATCCTGTTTTAAAACACTGCAAAAATACAATGATAGTGTATTCTAAAAGCTTTGGATGGTTTATAGAGAGAAGAGGGGATCCATTCTTATTTTGTGATAATTTCACAGCAAGAAATTGCTCATTAATTTAAGTACATGTACATATACACAAACCAGCATTCATAAGTTGGAGTATCTTGCTTTAGTATTTATAACATGAAGAAGAAATGTGAATTGCATAATAACGTATGTCCCCTACAAGTCACTTGCATAATATACTGCATGAATAATCTTACGTCAACAGTTTACGCAGAATCTAATAAATAAATCATAGAAAGATATAGGTAATAGAATTTGATAAGTTTATACATATTGCTGAGACCATGTTCGGTCTGAAATTTAGCAGCTCTTTGTATTTTCATTAATTTTCGTATTCAGAGCAAGTCAACAATCATCTGCAAATGAAGATGTCTTTCTTGTTTGCATCAAATAACTTTCAATTGTATCCCTAACCTAGAGTTCTATTGCTGTTAGGAACAACCTTACTTCCAGTATTCTGAACAATAAAGAACAACATTTTCGCTTCTACCTAGCATCTTCAACATTCACAACTTTCTACCCATGTTTCTGTTGCCGGGTAATATCTAAATCTCTTGTGTGTTTGAAAATGACAAAAAATCTTAGTTGTATATTTTTGGACAAAAGGCCAGATATCATTTTTAATACAAGGAAATATCATGATTTTGATCTCTAGTAAATAGATACAGCAAATCAGATGAACTCTATTACAAATGGGCATGCCTTAAATTATATAGATCTCACACAATAAAAAAAGAGACTACAAGAATTCAGTCAACCACGAGACCAAGTTTTACAATTTTTGTAAGAATATGTCAACAATAGCAAAAATGAAAATTAAAGTGTATTTACTAATTCAATAACCACATATCAAATTTCGGATTCCTAAGTTAAGGCATTGTACAGTAAAATCTGACGTCCACTGTGATGAAACTAAACTAGATCTGTAAACATATATTAGTAAATCACATACCAAATCTCATCTTCCAAAATCAAAGCATGGTGAAAATAAAGTCCGGAAAATAAAAAATTGAAAACCTATAGGACCTTCGGTTTTACCAGTAGAGGACTAATAAAAAAGAATACAATGTAGATTTGAAGCATACATATTGGACCCACCAGATGCAAACCTGAATAGTTGGGAAGCTTGAAAAATACAAGAAAAGGGAAGAATTTTTTCCCCACCCTTTCATCTAAATTATCCAAAACTTGTAATATGTTTGACTAATTTCTGGTATGTTTATTGTATTGTTGAGTAATACAAGGTGTATAAAAGGTGATTTTATGTTTTCTCATTCTCTCTACAATACTATTGGAGATGTGCTCTGGTAGAGTCAATCTAGAAACCATTCAGATGTAACAAATACTAACAATCTCACTTGGAATATATATTGGTAGGGTAAAATAGGTTATCTAAAAGAAATATGACAGATAGGATGAAATATAGAATATTTAGGAATTCATGTTAGCTTTAAGGTCAATTCATTTCAATCTGCATTCACTCAAGCATGATCAGCAATTTCCATACATTCAAAAACAGTTTTCTGAATGAAAGGGCTATACTAGTATATTATAAAAGCCTTTTTAGCCTCAGCATAAAACTAAATTTTTTAATTTCTTTGTTTCAGTAAAGAGATCATGTCGAAAGTGATGTAACTGGTTACTCAAATCAAAATAAAATACTTATTTTTAATGTTTTTCTTTCTGAAAACATACAGTACAATTTTTCCGTTGCTTATGTCTATTAGAAAAATAAATACATGGTAAGGGTGAAGATAACGAACAAAGATCAATCTCATAATCGTTTGTTTACAGGAAGACAATTTTTTAATTACGTTATATATATATTAAAAAACAGTGCCTGTGTCGGTAGATCCTTTAAATATGTAGAAGTGATATGCAAGCAGGGTATAAGGAATGAGAGGAACATAAAACTTTTGCTATCAATGCACCGCTCGTTTTGTTCAATCTCTTTGGTAGTATGCCCATCCAAAACAAATATTGCTCTCAAATCTGATCAACAAATGCGTGAGATAGTGTCTGACCTGTGTGAAGATATGGGTTGGCTGGGACAAGAACACTGTCCTGACGGGTAGAGCGGTACTCTATCTGCCGGGGTAAGTAAGGCAGAAGGCTGTACCTCACATTTCCCTGGGTGGGAGAGCAGGGATGGTTGACCTGTGCTATTTGTAGATAATGGCTAGGGGATAAAATAAACAGAAATACACATTTATAATCAAAATAAATCAATAATGAATATAGAAATCTTCAAGTAAAAACTCATTATCTCTTTCTTCTCAGAAAAACAATCTACATCTTCCATATTCTCTTTGAAATATATAATATACATGCAAGTTTTTCATACAGATCCTTTTGAGACAAAAATATATTTCATAAATAACAATGTAATGAAATTTTCTAGATATTGTTCTGACTCCAGAATACCAGTACATATATCAAACAATAGCTCACCTAACATCACTACATACATACTTACTTAACATAGTACACTCCATACTCTTTGTTTTCGATCCTCTCCCAGCCTGTGGGGAGGCTCTCCTTCTCAAGGGGGTGACTCCAGTGGGTGGTCTGGGTATTATGGTCTATATAGTACTTTCTTCCCCTCACTGTCCAATCTAGTGACCAACCCGGGGGCAGGGGAAATTCATCACCAGCATAGGCAGATGAAGACGCTGCAATAATCACAGTGTAATTGGATAAGTTTGCTTCATATTCTTAAATGTATGTTACAGCCTGTTTTTTTTTTTGGTGGTATGTATAATATAATATGTTATTCATAAATGATAGCTGTATGAATAATCTGAGATGTTATTTTATTTTGTGTTATTAAAAATTCATTGAATTATTCAGTTAAGTGAATTTTGTTTTTTCCAGTATCAAAGAACCACATACTAATATTAAAGAAATATCCCACACATATACACAATAATACGTGTACTGACTAATGCTTCTGGTATGTGTGCGATCATTCTGTGAACCAGGATGTGTGTCACCAGTGTTATTCAAGTACCTATGTACCTTCAACAACTGCATCTATATTCCTCACAACCTTTCTAATCAATTATAAGACTGTATTATCAGATTAAGATTTTGCTATGAACACAAAAACTCTCGAGTCAGGGGATAGATGATGTCCTTTTATCACTTCATTTCACGAAAATTTTCCCCAAAGCATTAATACTTCTGGTAACTCATTTTTTCTCTCAAAGTACTTTATACTTAAGATAGGATTTTCAAATTACATGTTAACATAAGAAGGTAACTTTAGAAGTCCTTCATCAACCCGATTTGTGATGGTAATAACCTCTGGTAATAATTTTGTAAAACTATAGATATACATGTATTTTCATTAATCAATGACCCAGTTTCAGTTGTTCTTTGACTAGATACTTGTACCACAAGCTATTAGAAAAAGGACTATGAATACCTCTGTTTAGTACCAGTATTTGACTAGATACTTGTACCACAAGCTATTAGAAACAGGACTATGAATACCTCTGTTTAGTACCAGTATTTGACTGGATACTTGTACCACAAGCTATTAGAAACAGGACTATGAATACCTCTGTTTACCTTTACTGACTCAAGGCTCTTACTAAAGTTTGAGTTCTGTTTTATTTGAGTAGTCAGAATTTAAGTAAAATCTCAGAGAAATCCAGGCCAGGGAGGATCAGTTTATAGATTGATTTCCTTATTTGTGAACAGAGATACTGGGTGGATTTTTATTTTTTCATTCTTTTTTCATAACCACAGGTATGATGTACTATCAAATCTCAATATGTCAAAGTCAGCTGGGCAAAAACTTTAAGATATCTGTATGGTTGATATATCTGTGGATTTGAGATATCTGTGAGGTTGAAATATCTGTGGATTTAAGATCTGTGAGATTGAGATATATGTGGATTTGAGATATCTGCAAGGTTGAGATATCTGTGGATTTGAGATATATGTGAGGTTGAGATATCTGTGGATTTGAGATATCCACAGGATTGAGATATCTACAGGATTGAGATATCTGGATTTGAGATATATATGGGGTTGAGATATCTGGATTTTTATATATCTGCAGGGTTGAGATATCTGTGGATTTCAGATATCTGCGGGGTTGAAATATCCAAAGCATCACATCATTCAACCTATGTTTTTCTCCTGTGCAAACAGTTTTACAGTCTATTTAACATGTTTTGACAGTACATGTAGATGTAGGTTTTTTTTAATTAGAATAATGCAAGTATAAGTAATAAAAACTATTTACATCAATATCTTAGTATTTTGCATCAATTCCATCCAAAGTTATGACATTTTAAGTAGTCATTTCAATTTTGCCTTACAGCAGCCATTATGAGCCAAAGTAGGATATTATGTATGCTCTATAAACGAAGAACCACACCAAATAGACCTCAAAATGATAAATAGTTTTGGGTACACTTTCAGGGAAATTCTTAATAAATGCACATGTCAATATTACAACGATAAAATTTTCAATAATGCATCAAAACATTTAAGATAATAATGATGCAATTAAAAGTCATACACATGAAGTGCATTTTCTACCTAATCATGACAGGCACTAGTCGTAAAACACCAAGTATATTTTTGCAGCACTAATCAATTTATCCCCATATTTCTTAAATGCCTTATGCAGTGTGTGTAAAGTATCGTTTCAGTTGAACATCCACCAGTGTTAAGACCAGGTCCTTCATTGGATTGTCTCAAGATAATGTCGTGAAGTGATACGAAAAAGCCAAGTAATCTGTTATATAGAGAAAAGATCTTTAAAATTGATTTTTTGGTATTAATCTTTATTTTGAAGTTTCTGTTCTTATTTCATAGGGAATGCTAATTTTAGTGTGTGCATCTCCTAAACACATTACAAACAAGGGTTGTGAATTTGACATGCACCCAGCAGCCTGTGCCTATTAACTCAGTGAGCATACCAATACACTGCATTTTGTGGACAGTATTTGGTGTTTTCTCAGCTCTGTTGTTTATCGTTACATTTTTATCATATCAGCATTTTTTACATTACATAAAAGTAAAGTACTAATTCATGACACCCCCCCTCCCCCCCAAAGTTTGTTTTTCATTTCTAATGATCAGAATTTACAGTATATAATGTGTTTAAAAAGTTTCCCAAAAAAATAAGGTTATACATTATCACAGAAGCTCATTTCAGAGAGTTTATTTATTTGTTTTGTAAACAAAGATTGTGGTATGTTATTGTTCACGAAAATGAAAAAAGAAATGGATATCGATCTAAGTTTATATATCTATCACATTTCAAGTATTCTTTAGGTAAATGTGTCATTTTTAAAAATGTTAAGATTTGTGACTGTGCAAAATTGAGATGCTTTAACTTATTAAATTTAAGATTTCACTGGTTTGTTTGCAAACATTAAAATACCTGAGTTTTTGTTTACATAGCATATACTTATGGCTAAAATATTGCATTTATTCTTGCATTCAGAAGGTCAAAATTTTGGTTGTCAACATTAAATGAGTTATATTTTTAATGATAAATTTTTTTTTTTCAAAACACATGAACCAGTCCTTTTAATTCTCTTGAACGACAAATATTACTGTAAAACAAAACAATTTTTGTATACATTACCAGTAAACATAATTTTATTTCAAGTTTCCCTGTTTTAATCTACATAATATGAATTTAAATAAAAGGTTTCACAATGTTGCATACCCTTTCTAATAAAAGAGACATCATTAGTTTATTGACGATTACAAGCATACCATATAGTGCTTTTTTGGAGAGGTTTTTTGTTTTGTTTTTGGCAGGGTGCTATTCTTATCTATTTTGGCAATACAATCCAAATTCCCAAAATAAGAATCACTAATTTAAGGCCCTTCAGCAGATTTACTAAATATACAACTATCAAAATTACTGGCATCCCCTTTATCTCTGAAATTTGACAAATTTCTACATCTGCCAAAAAAGAAACCTCCAACCTCTCAACATGGTATTTCATATGGACTTATACTTTAATATAGCATTGATGAGCCTTGGTCCATGCTTCTCACTGTGCTTACACATTCTGCCTGTTCACAGTTGGAATTCTATACAAAGGAATCGGTGATATTGCTGTCTATGACCATGCTTGAACTGCTACAGAGAGAGCTACTGGATGACACACTGCTTTGCATGGTGCCACTGCTCTGAGGTTTGCATATGTTCTGGAGAGGACTATAGTGCCAATCTATCTGAGGTACAATAGATGCTGCATCAGAGCTGGTTGAACTTGATGACTGAACTGAACTTGATGACTGAACAGAACTTGATGAGTGAACTGAACTTGATGACTGAACTGAACTTGATGACTGAACTGAACTTGATGAGTGGCAATGTTGCATACTGCTGCTGTAATGCTGCGGATCGTTTCTGAGACTGGGATCTTGCTGCTTCACGTTGCTGGTGGACTGACTATCCTGTAGTGTACTAGTGCTGACAGAGGACACATTGCTCTCAATGCTACTTAGGTTGCTGGTAGACTCACTGTGCTGTACAGTATTCGTGTCGCTAAAAATTTGGCTGCACTGCACAGTGTTCAAGTTGCTGACGCTTTGGTTGTTGCTGATATTATTGGAAATTAAGTTTGGTTGATTACTAGCATGGTTATTGGTGCACAAATTACCCAAGACCGTAGTGTTCAATAGCTGATTATGCTGAGAAATGTCATTGTTGCAAGGCATTTGCTCGAAACATTGCTGGAAACTCAAATTTGGCTGAAATGCACTAGAGGGGTACTGACATTTCTTATCAGCACATTCATTGCTGTACTTACATGTGCTAGTGCTGGACTGCTGTGTGCTGGACTGCAGGCTGTGCTGTGTGCTGGTCACATGACCCCCACTTTGCTGAGCATAGTGGTTTCTGATTTCTTCATGATACTGTTGTATCTGGTAATTCTCATCGTACTGGTTATGGTAATCTGAGTAGTTGTTTTGGACTGACCCTAGGTTACCATGGTCATGGAAATCTACAACCATTTTAATAAGATGTCAAGCAAATGCACATTCCTTTGAATCAACTTTAGATATAGTCTTAGGTGAATGACTTAAAGCAGCACTAATCAAACATTATGAGGCTACTGGTATTTCATGTTTTATCTCTTAATTCTTACTTTTCACATTAAAAAAAAAACCACTTGGGAAACTAAGAAAGAATATGTTGCCTTATATACCTTCTCTGATGGCTCCAAGATTATTTCTCTGCCCTGAACTCTGTTGAGTCTGACTTTCTGATGCTGATAGCTGTGGACCAATACCATGGCCTGAAGAGGCGGATGTACCCTGATTAGTGGTTGACCCCTGGGTTTTCAGGGAACTGGTTGACCCTGAATCATCTGACCGATCTGCCACACTCAGGTTCTGAATGCCCTGCGACAGCTGAGAAATCTGGGGAGGAGCACTATGTGTGTTCCTCTGCTGTGTCAGGGGAGATAACTGCTGGGCCCTCGTCTCTTGTGAAGTGGTACTGGACTGGACATTGGTGCGAGTTGTAACCTGTGTTCTGCTGCTAATTACATTACTGGCTGCTTGTTGAGGAACATAAAACGTGGCTGGTGTTTTGACGCTGCGACGCTGGAAATTTGGAGTCTGGCGGACAGGGGTGTGATAGTCTAAAAGAGATTGAAATCATCTACAAGTCTGTCTAGATTAATAATTATTCACAGTTTACAGTATATTAAAATCTATGTCCTACATGTAATTAAATACTTGTATAGTGGAGTCGTTTGAAATTCTTACCTGGTAACTTATCATCAAGTAAAAGGTCATCCAAAGTTTTATTAAGATTATCAAACACTTCATCAAATTCTCTGTCAATATTGCAAGGAACAGAAGCTGAAGACGGCATCATAATGAGAAAAGAGTCAACTGAATTCTCAAAACGATGTACATTATATACACTTAACAATGACTCAGAAGAATAACTTTCACATCATCAAGTTACTGTGGAAACCTCAAATATTTTAAGTGAAATTTATGAAATTTATTTTACATAATGCACACAAAAATCTGAGAAAAATTTTATTTTCATTATACAGAACGAAAAAGATGATACATGTACTATGTATCTTCAAAATTTCTCACCCTTAAACAACAACAACCACCCCAAAATAAAGTGCACTACCACTGCACATGAGATGCCCATCAAATGTTTATTAATCACAATAATGAACAGAAAAGTGTGCATGGGACAAAATCATATTAACCTTGGTACAACAATTGACTTGTCATTATATCTCTTCAATTGTTCAAATCACATGCTTCATTTTATTTCATGTATTTCTTTCACATGATATAATTACTAACAATTTTGGGTTGTACAAAGAAAGCCCCATAAGTAAAGGAGTGATAAATTATTTCCATAGTCTTCTTACATTATACTCATTAATTAATCTTTAACTGGACAGATGCAATTTGGCCCTTATCAAAATGATTTTTGCATGTTTAGCTGAACTCTTTGAAATACCGTGGTGTAGATAATTACTCCTGAGGGGCAAATGGAATCTTAATTGGACAGAATTTGGTTGTAATTAAACTGCTTGAAGCACAATGACTTAGATAATTATTCCCATGAGACAATTCCTGTATTTGTTGTGTGATGTGCATTTTTTAAAAGTCTTTGCTTTTGTAGTACAATACTGCATATATTTATATCATTAATGTTAAAAACAAAATAATTATTCATATTAATTGTTATGTAGCTACATTTTATGGGGGAAAAAATGTGTATTTCTTGATGTAATAATTATTGAATAGGGTTACTGCATTACTCTCTTTCATGTGTAGGGATTACCTCCCTTAAAACAGTTTTTTAAATACTTACCATTTTAAAAGTTTAAATAGACCTGATTTTTAAGCTGTAATTTACATCCCTAAATAGATGCACATTTTAAGCTGCAATTTACATTCCTAAATCAATGCACATTTCAAGCTGCAATTTACATTCCTAAATAGATGCACATTTTAAGCTGCAATTTACATTCCTTAATAGATGCACATTTTAAGCTGCAATTTACATTCCTCTAAGTGACAAAGTTTGGTGATTATAGGACTCAAATTTATAAAAGCCCGAAAAAGGGTTCTGCCATATATCGCCATATCATCTTAAAGGTCACAGTGACAACACACCTTCTACTAAAGATGCATTAATGGGCCAAGTTTGTATGCATCTTTGACATTTCAGCGCTTGGACATCCCACCTATAGTCTAGAATACACAGATTAGTAATGCCTAGGTGAACACATTTTCACTATGATCATGTATAATTGACAAGTCATTCTCTGACTACAACGATCTCACAAAGGTAAAAATATTCTTTTCAATATTCAAATGAATACATTTTATCATAACTTTAATTGACATCTCACAAATATTTGTGAGATTATAATGAAAAAGTGAGAATAACGAATTGTGATTAATTAAATAAATCCCACAAAGAATACAAAATTAAGAGTAAGGCAAACATGGACCTCTGGATACACAAAAGGTTAGATCAGATGCCTAGGAAGAGTACTAATAAGCATTCCCTGTTGACCAATCACACCTGTTGTGAGCCCTATATCTTCTTCAAGTAAATGGAGTAATTCGTAGTCAAAATCAGTGTGTAAAGAATGGCCTAACAATTGTTATGAAATACTGTATGGGGGGAAAAATAACTTGCTGTGGAAATGTTTGCTATATTCACTGTTTAGACAAATACATGACTTCAAGAAACCGTGAATAAGTTTTATTAAAAAGAGGTATCATAATTTTTTAAGTTCACTTAGGCTACCGGAAAATACTGGGATTTTACATAGAGAGTATATAAGACAACTAACCTACCAATGTAGTTATCTATCAATCATTTTTGATTGTCATGTGAAAGGTGAAGGTAACAAACTCCTATAATGAATACAAAATATAGAGTTGGGCAAACACAGACCCCTGGACATATCCGAGGTGGGGTCAGGTGCCTAGGAGTAAGCATCCCTTGTCGACCGATCACATCCGTCGTTGTGAGCCCTATGTCTTGATCAGGTAAACTGAGTAATCCGTAGTCACAATCAGTGTGCCAAGATGGACCTAACAATCAGTATGAAACATGCCAGAATTTGACTCAATGATAGGTTATATGGGCAAACTAGATAATCATAACAACCACAGAATTTATGAAATGCTGACTTTAAACGAGACTGTTGAAACCCCTGTAACATCAACTTATTTCACGAATTTTTTTTTATTTCTAACTACTCAAATCAGTAATGATGCCTTTATTATAAAGTTTGAGCCAACTATGGTTGTTTATCAATTAAAATACATTTGGCCTCCACGTGGATTCACACGCCCATAACAGCCCCCCCCCCCATACCTTGGGGATTAATCACCTGATAATGTGTTAATATGTTTAAATCATGCTTTTACTTTTAATCAAATTTCTATGTCATTTTGAACTCTACAGTGACAAAACAAAAACATCTCTAACATGAATGTGATGAACTAACATGTACTAAACCAGCATTGATGAATGACTGGATTAATGCCTCTTTTTGTTTGCATACTTCTTCAGCAAAACTACTGAATCTTCTAGTATTTAAACCCCTAAGAGTTGTTTAGCTGCTGAATTGAATACAGCTCACAAAATGGCTTATCTTCAAGGGAAAAATTGAAGTTGTCTCTCTTTGATACAACAGATGTGTTAAAATACACACAATGGAAGGAGGGGTATTTTCTTAGTGATTTAAATCCGCGAATTCATGAACCCGTGATTGTGTCTTAATAAGAAAAACCGTGAAATTCACAACCTGGAAAATAAATCCCCTATATGATATGTCAGACAGCATTCAACCCAATGATACGCTGTATTTGCAAATTAAATGATTATAATGACTGTAGAGTTTATAAACTACTGATGTTAAATAAGACTGTTGAAACCCCTGTAACATCAACTTAATTGCCAGTAGCCTGCCTCAATTTAAAATTGATCATATGCAGAACATGATCTCATCAGTCTTCTGTATCGAAAAAGTTGAGTAATGGTGAAACAATTACAAAAAATGTGTAAACATTTAAATGAACAGAGATAAACAAAATGGGAAAGTATGGTGCATCAGATTTAAAGGATTAAAGGTCATAAAATACCTACAATGTGTACCTTGTCTTAAGTAGTCTTTGCATGTTGACTTTTTGTTTTTAACTTGTTTTACTTTGTGAATAAAAAGGATAAAAAGCATTTCATTTGTGTTAATAAGATTGATTCATTCAACTGAATCATCAAACATTCATTTGTTAAATAAAGACTTACAAAAATAGACTTTTAAATCCAAATCAACAAAATTGTACCATACCCAACACTTTGTAAAGAAAAGAATTAAAAAATTCAATACATCATCAACCACTTAAATGTAAAATTGTACATTTTTTAGTGATGAAAAACAACTACAATTGCATTCATCATCGAAGAATTTATTGATTGGAAAAATTATGGGTTTTACTAATAGTCATCATTATTTCTGGTAGCAATTTTCACATTGTTTGATTACTTTTGAATTGTTTTTTTTTTTTTCTATCGAAAAAAGAATATTGATAAAGACTGAAATTGGTAAATTTTATTCATTCATGATAGTAACCTTCGTGTACAAGTTTACTCATTCTGTAAACATTTAAAGGATTCAAACAAAACTATCATTTATGTGTGTAATTTTTTCACCCTTACAGTCTCGAGTCATAAATGCCATATGCAGGTGATAATAAATTTCAATATTGCTACATAAATATGGTATTGGTTGTTTGCCATAAGACCTTTTTAAAACCATAACCTGTGAGTCTTTCGGTCAATCCACGAGAGTTCACATGCATGTATTTGTTTTGAATTCTGTATACTGTATGTATTTGTTTTGAATTCTGTATACTGTATGTATTTGTTTTGAATTCTGTACACTCAATATTACAGATATTTGGGGATATATATCTCTATCTTCCAGTATTACATTCAAGTGAGGTTAGAAAATGAGGAGACTTGCAATTTACATTGAAAATTCATGGTAAACAAGACTAAATTTGTGCACGAGCAGTTTGTTTTCAGAGAAGTCTACTGTAACAATTAAGCTTGAATATGGTAGCATATCTGAAGTTATCTGAATATATCTAATAAGAATTGCTAATAAGCTTTAAATATATCTTTCAGAGGTGATCATAATTTCACAATCTCAAGACCTAACATAAATTGGCAATCTCATGTTTAGTCAGTTACACAGACAATTTGAGCTCATGTTTATTGTTGAATGTATATTTGCCAAGTGTAAATAAAATTTACTTACTCATGAAATGTCAGTCCTTAGTACTAAACAGAGATACCTTAAGAAGTCTGGTGATTTTTAATTATTAAGGTTTAGACTATTTGACTATATTGATTATTGATGATAGTACAAATATTAATCAAACTAATGAATTTCCATCCATCTATAACTCTTGTTTTATTCATTTTATTACAGAAAAACACTTTTCCTTTGCCACTTGTTTATTTCAATCCCAATGATAATTGTAATTAATGACTTCAAACTTTCACATTAATTACATTTCAGAAAAACATGTAGATTGTAGTCTTGGTTTTTTGTTTGTTTTTTTATATATATTCCCACCTTAATCATCTCTCTTTTATTCTTAACATTTCTGTAATTATTCTTTATTATTTGCATAGACTGTTGTCTTTCTTTTGTTTAAATTTTTCTTTCTTTCTTAGTGTTTTATTTTCTAGCATTTGTATGATTGGATCTGTCAAATGTCACAATTTGTCAAGAATGTTGCAAAATTTTTCATATGTCCAAAATAAACAAATTTGAAGAATTATACTTAGACTAGTAACTACAAAATATCAGGAAACTCTTTATATCAATCAGATTGGGATCAAGATTACAGAAATAAACAAACAGCAAGAGCAACTGTCTCCAATAAAATAAATAATGAATAAAAAAGGGTTTAATACAGATGGATGAAGATTCATTAGTTTGATTATTAATTAATATATGTACAGTACTATTATCATTAATCAATGTACACAAACAGTTCACACACTTGTATTAAATTAACAAAATCCCCAGAACTCTCTAGGGTGCTTTAAAGTTCTCTGTTTAGTAGAACCCATGAAATACTGTACTTGCATGTATTGTGCTTAATCATAATGGAACAAAAATTGTGCTATTTACCAATATATATATAAGAATTATATAGCATGACAGCCCGACAGGTGACGACAACAGACTTACTTCTGAGCATGGGTGGGGTTTCACGTTTGACGTATTTTCCTGCAATGCCATCATTAATGCCCGAGTCTTTTTTCTTCGATAACATCACTGTCCTTGGAAATTATCGTGTCCCTATGACTAGGCCTAATGAGAAATTAAAGTGAAGAAACTGTTCACAGGTGCGCCAGTCGTCTATAAGAGAATTCCACAGAATTTCACGTGAACCTGCCATTTTACAGTTATTTCTACTAATATGATATCATAGTTATTGCATTCTGTTCATCAAATAATTATTTACAACATAGAAGTTTGTATAAGGTGGTCAAATTGTTTACATTCTCTCTCCATTTTCACTCGGAAGTGGGCTTTATATTCGACATGCGTAAAACGTCACAGAACGAAGACGGATGTGACGTTTTGTGTAGAATTTACTGTATTTACCCTGACAACACCACAGAAAGGTTTGTGTTCAGTGTGTTGGTAGTATAGCAACAGGGCACGATAAGATTGTACTGCTGTCGGAAAGTACACAAAAGAGAGAATATATCTCTCTAATAGCAGCAAAGATGACGGATGTCAACATGGAGTTGAATATTAACCCAAAGGAGCAGCAGTTCATTTCTGCAAAATCTTATCTCCTCACTGCCAGCACAGACACAGGGTTGAACTTGTAAGTAATGTAGATGTTACCATTAAAGTTGAAGTACTTTAGGCATATAGCATGTAAATATTTTTAAAAAGATGTAACATAGTATTTTTGTTTGCAATCATTATGTTGTAACTAGTTACTCCTTGTATTTTTTTTTCTTTTCTCCAAATACGTGTACATGTGTAGAATTTTTCATCTTATTGTTTATGATTTGTTTTTAACAACCTTAACATTAACTAAGTTTCATCACTCAACAACATAGTACTTGTGGTATACTTTATGTTTATTTTTATAATTGACATTTGATTATACACACCATTAATGTAAATCTAAAGCTTGATCATTATAATCATACCTTCTTGTTGAACATTTATTTTATTTTATTCCATTGATTTCACAGGTACGACCATCTAAGCCGTGTTCTTTCAAAAGTTCTTGATGAAAGACCAAACAATGTCGTGGATGTCTTTGAAGATGTCAGTAAAGATTCAAAAAGATCCAAATTTTCATCAGATGTTGACACAGTGAGAGATAAACTTGACCAATCAACAGAAGTTGCTTTAGCCAAAGTGCAAGAAAAATTGTTTGCTGTAAGTTCTATGTGTATAACTGCTTATCAAAAAACTTAAGGTTCTTTGAGACAAGGTATCTCCATATGGACATGCATTCTCTGTTCTTTCAAATATTTTCTTTTTATTTATTTGCAAAAAGAAAAAGATGTTTCATTGGTAATATGTTGTTTTCTTAATGTGGTCAAATTGTAATTATTAGTCATATATAAATATGTTTTACTCTTTATTGCATTTGTAGAAAGAGGGAGGTGAAGACAATGAACCAGAAGAAAGTGAAGAACTCGAGACTCCTCTTCCAAATATCATGGAACTTTGTTTTTTCTTTGAACAAGCTGGAATTGGTTTGAACCGCGAAGAAATGATTCGTGTCTGGTTAGCTTTGAAAAATTTAGTGGACACTCATGCACTTTCACATGTTAGATTCTGGGGGAAAATATTTGGAACTGAACAGAATTATTATGTGGCAGAGGTGGAATACAGAGATGGGGATGAAGAGGAAGAAGAAGAGGAAGAGGTATGAAGAACTCAGTTTGTTACTTTGGTGACAAAAGTTTTTGAAGTAAACTTTGGGTTACTTTCAGATTTCAGTACTTTCTAAATGATTCTGTTTGATTTAACAATCTTATGACATTTCAGCCTGAAGAACAACCCGAAGAAGAAGCAACAGACAAAGATGGTGATGAAGAGGGAGAGGAAGGTTTGCACATCTATTTTTTGTGACAAGAATGCACATAGTATTGAGAATTTCATAGTGTAAGAGAAGTATCCTTGGTTGAAAAGAGCTAACAACAATCAAACACAAGCATCAATTCTTTTTCAGAACAAGAGGAGGATGACACGCCAAAACCAGATTTCAAGCCCCCACCAGAGATCCCCAAAGAGGAAAATAAAGCAGGAACAAACAAGAAAACATATTTTGTTTGTAATGATCGTAAGTATGCTCAAGTTTTTCTTTGAAATAGAAACGAAACAGTGAATACAAAACGATCAGTTTGTTCATTCTTTGATATTACTAATAATTTATGAAATTCGTTTTTAGCTGGTAAACCTTGGATAAAGCTACCAGCAGTAACACCAGCACAGGTGCAGTCTGCCAGACTTATCAAGAAGTTCTTCACTGGAAGGCTGGATGCCCCAGTAAGTACTTCCCACATCATGCCTGAATAAAATCTTAAGATTTTTCAGAAGTTGGATACAAATATGTTTATTCCTGTGCACTGAGGTGTGGTCTCTTTCATGATTTCAGGTAGTCAGCTATCCCCCATTCCCAGGCAATGAGATTAACTACTTGAGAGCCCAGGTTGCCCGTATTAGTGCTGGTACTCATGTGTCACCTATGGGTTTCTACCAATTTGAGGAAGATGAGGAGGAAGAGGAGGAAACTGAGGGTAAGTTTCGTTGCAGGTCATAACAGTCCAGGTTTGCATAATTGTATCCTTCATTAACAAATTAAATTCATTCAAGCAAAAATAACTGAATTTGAAATGTTCATTTCATGTGTTTTAGGTCGCAATGACTGCGTCATCAATGTGGATTTTGAGCCAGTGTCATTACGAGATTTGTGTGATGGTTCTCTGCAACACTGGGTCCACCATGTACAACATATTCTGCCTCAGGGTCGCTGTGTTTGGGTCAAAGTGGGCCAGGAATCCCCTGAGGAGGTTGAAGATGAAGATGAAGAGGAGGAGCGAGAGGAACCTGATGAACCAGAGCCAGAAGTAGGACCTCCACTTTTGACACCCTTGTCAGAGGATGCAGAAATTGGAAACCTTCCCCCATGGACCCCAAAAGTATCCTCCAAACTGATTCCTCAGTATGCTATTTCAGTTCTTCACTCCAACCTGTGGCCTGGTGCTCATGCATTTGCAGCCGGAAAGTAAGTTTATTCACGAGTCATTTCTTTGAGAATAAAATTAATATCTTGAGTGTATTTCTTGAAAAATTAGCAAGAGTTAAAATTTCATTCTAGTGTTCTGAATTAACCATGCTGATAAATTCAAGAGAAAATTATTCAGTGCCATTACTTTTTTAATTTCAGGAAATTTGAGAACTGTTACATTGGCAATGGTCACAAGTATAGCATGGACAACTACAACCCACCACAGACTGCTCCCATCCAGGAGGAATTCCCCAGTGGCCCAGAAATCACAGAGGCTGAAGACCCAACTGTAGAGGAGGAGAATGCCCTCAGGAATGCCCAACAGGAAGCAGCTGAGGCAGCAGAGGAAATGGAGGAAGCAGAGGAAGAAGAGGAGGAAGATGATTAAACAGGGGCAGTAATCTTATCATGAAAAGTGAAATTTGATGAAAAGCATGCTTATGGAGCTTTATTGTTGACTGAGGACTTTATGGAAGTTTAAATTATTTGCAATCTGTTCCATGTTCATATTTCATACATTGATTAAAATGGAAAGAAGTTAAAAATGGACATCACTTGTGAATACTTTGTAAAAAGTTTGTACATGTATATATTGGATATACTAAGTAAACTATGATTTCTACTGAGCATAGATTTTTATTTATACTAAGAGGGCATTGTTACTGATAAAGAATACAAACTGTGAAAATATGCATGGCCAGGCTATTCATCTGCTGTCCTATAGCAGTATATTACACTTCAATTATATTTACTGTCCTTTGTGATTCTACTCCAATATTTGATAACTCAAACAAAGTAAGCTGTACACCAGGCAACCTTGGCATTTAATTATCATAGATAAAAAAAAATATGACATCTAATGGTGTGGAACACAAAGAAAATGTAAATACTTCAAGAAATGAACACTACATAAAGCAATCCATTGTAAGTGATTGGTTTCCCCCATCTTTGGTTTCCCCATCAGGCTGATTCTTCAACATGCCAATCCTACCATGACATGCAACCTCTGTTTTTAGGGTCATGTCTGAAAGACCTTTGACTTTCACTTTTAACAGCTGTGCATTTGAATGGTGAAGGAGTAATCATTACCTATGTTTACATCTTAGTTTTGATGCAGCCATGGCAATGAGCTGGGCTTGAACTCATGACCTCTTTGTAGTGAAGGAATGGTCTAACCACTATGCTACCACAGCTGGTTTGTTTAGCTATGGTGTCGTAGTTTACTGCACTTTGTAACATAGTGTAGCATGCAATGCTGATATGATTCAAGTCCTTATTGTGATGCTACAGTGACGAAGTCCTGAACAGTTAAGAGTTCTCTTGAGCATGCTTTTGTTTTTAGTTTTCTGTGAATTTCTCGGCCAATTCACTACTGAGATAAAATTTTATTTCAATAGTTCTTTTGGATTTGTGAAATTGATGAGCATTGCAAGTACCATGTACGTTACAATTATGATGATAATAAACAATTACAGTAGTGACAAAGCCACCTAGTTCAACATTGAGGTCAGCTTGAGTACTTGCATATTATATAGCCAATTTTTTAAAAATTCCATGACATTTTTTCGTAGCTCTAAATTTGCAACATTTTGTTGTGAAAATACATATTTGTCTTTTTAAAAGAGATATTTTAACACAAACTAAAAGAGTGTGAATTGTTCTCTATTAACATCAGCAAAACTCAGCAAAAAAAAATTTGAAAGAAATATATAGATCTACGGAAGCCGATAGGTGCCAGGGTATAGAATTAATATTCATTTAACTGGTGACCTCCACTTAATTTATGTGGCAGCCGCCAATTAATTTAACTGGCGGCCTCTACTCATCATCTGACAGCCACCACTTATTATCTGGCTGCTGCAACTTATTATCTGGCAACCGCTGCTTAATCTATCTGTCAACCACCACATAAATTAACTAGTGGCTGCCACTAAATTTATATGGTGGCTGCCAGTTGTTCAACTCCTCTCTCTCTCTCTCTCTCAAAATGAAAGGGGTGCAATCCCTGTAATATTCCTCTCCAATACTTAGTAATATGTATGTGATATACAATTAAGAGCATTATTGTTTTTCGATTGTGCTGTTAATTTACAAAGTTATATCAATGTTCACAATATCAAATGTCGACAGATTAATCTTCATGTGCACCAACATACACGTATCAGGCACGTAGAACCAGGGGGCTGACCCTCCACTTTTTTGACAACGTTCATTTTCTGTTATTTTCATATGCAAACTAAGTTATTTTCACATATGAAGTAAGATTGATTGGTGGGTCAGCCCCAACCCACTCTTTTGGTTGTAGTAATGAATGGTAAAAATGTAATAATGAATGAGCTGATGAACTGAAAGACGAACAGAGCCCCCTCCCTCTAATTTAGGAGTATGAAGTTTGGGCAAAAGAGAAATTTTAGGTTCCTTTTCTGCTTGTCAACAATTGTAGAAGACAATTTCTCCTCCAATTGTCCCTACACTTTGAAAAACGATGGAGGGTATGTATTTGCGCATTATTCTAAATCTTTCCAAAATAATCACCCAGCAATATGAATTGCTTTTGAAATTGGCAGCTGCCATGTATAAATCAAGTGGCGGCCGCCAGCTGCCAGTTAAATGAATACCCTGGCACCTATCCGCTTCCATGCTTATCAGCTTCCGTATATATCTCCTTCATTAAAATCATCAATTATTTAACAAAAGGTGACAAATGATTATTATATTTCAACAATTTAATTTTACTTGTAACATTCAATTTGATTGGTTTATTTGACTTTATCAAATTCTCTATTTTGTATTATCATTGTTGTCATTTAATCCCACTATTTGACATCCCAGGAATGACATCATAATATGTTTGACTGTCCTGTTTCCAGTTTGTTGCTAAAGCAATATTGGTACACGTCATATAAAATTCATATTTTCTTTAGAATTACTCATTAAATAACATCAAACGGAGTTTACTAAAGTAATTAATTATATGGAATGAAAGTAATTTTTATTTTTTATACAATACAAAGTAAGCTGGGACAGTTTATGCTATATTTTATAAACCACTTTGCAGTTCATAATGCGTAAACTGCCCAACTTACTTTATATCATATAAAATTAGTAAAAATTACTTTCATTCCTTAATCATAATATTTCTACATACATGTATTGTTTATCTGATTGGTCTAGACAGTCATGTGCCAGGGAGAACAAAACTTCATATTCCCACTGAATATCATGTTCCACCCCTTCAGAAGCATCATTTTCCATAAACACTAGGCTACAGGCACTAATTCAGGATTTTTGCAATTTCAATTGCATTTTTGTAGTCTTGCTTTGTTTTTGTATAATATAATTTATTGCATGAATATTTGGAAGATATAAAAGACCTATTCACCAAAGAAAAATCACATTCCTCATTGTCCTCGTATTGTTCGTTTTAACACCGTCAGCAGTGCACAGAGTGTGGCATAGCTGCATGCAGTTTTGATACTGCAGACAGGCATGGCAAAAGACTTGTCACAGTTCCTGTCATTGCTAAAGAGAAAGGATTGGACTGCAAATGATGGACATCCTCCTAATGCAGAGACGGAGCAAGGATATGATCTGCATTGTTTTGGTAAGACTACAGGAAAACTTGAAGGATGAAAGCATCCACAATCAGGAGAGGAATGTTGTGCTCTGCCACAAACTTTGCAAACTAAACATGACATCTGAAATAATGGGGGAAAAACACCAATAAAATACAGAAATTGTAATATATAAATCCACTTATTAATATCTATTAAATCAAACATTTTTGATGTTTCTTTAGTTGTTTTATATCATGACTCAAATTTTATATACTGACTAACTGGTGTTTCATATATCATCTTAGTACTTAAAATCAAAATATTGTAACGTGCAGCTGCTCTGAACACGCTTGCTGTTGCTTAACTTGTGAGATCAAGAGAGAGACTCTATACCACATCACTAGAAAAGCTAGCTCACTAGCCAGGCAGTAGAAGCTCCCTATATACTGTCCACTACAACAACAACAACCCCCCCCCCCCCTCCAATCATGGAAGCTTCATCCCAAAGCTTACCACAGGTTCCCTGTTTGGCACCTCTTCAGCAATGACATCTGCTGACGATCGCCTTCCACCAAACAGCAGAGTCACTACGCTGCCACATTTTGTAACATGCAGCAGTCTGAACATGCTCACCATTGCTCATCTTGCTTGATCAAGAGAGAGATTCTACCATATCACTAGAAAAGCTAGCTCACCAACAAGGCAGTAAAAATTCTCTATATACTGTCTGCTACACTATTATAATATGGCATTATGTAAATGATATTCAATGATAAACTTGCAGTTTAGAGTTAATAATGTCTTTAAATTATACATTTCATATTGCCATTTGTCATATAAATTACATGGATAATATTTGATTAATATTGTGTTTTTAAAAAAGATAAGGGACATAAATTTTTATAAAATTACGTAAATCTTGTTGATTGTCATATGTAGTATTATTGGCTTTTTTCTTCCATCTCGTTTTTTCTTCTTCTTTGTTTAACCACAAAAACTGAAATAGTATCAAAAATGTATCGATATCATATCCATTCCATATAATATATATATTTGTGAATTTCAGATGAAAATTAATATGAGGGAAAATTTAATGGGACCATTATGAATTGTTAGTCTGTTAATGTTCTGTTATTCAAGGGAGGTAACTCTTCCATGCCCTCTAACTGCCCACTTTAACAAGAAATCCAACATGATTTTGACTTTTGATTGAAGGTCATTTGCTAAAATTTCATTAGTTAAAATTACTCAAACACAATAAGCCAAGAAAGCTTAGAATAATTTGTTCTAATAAGCTAGTAAATAGATATGGCAGTCAGCCGGGTTCAATCGCCGGTGGCTAGATAGCTCAGTTAGTAGAGCACCTGACTAGAGATTCAGGGTGCTTGGGTTCAAATTCCGGTCTGGTCCATTGCATTTTCTCCCTTTGTGTTACATCTGGTACTGTGAAGAGGATTTTCATTAAATTGGATCTGTCTTTCCCGTTACATTTTCTTTCCCGTTACATTTTGGTGCTGTGACCAGCCCATGGAACTCACAGGTGAAAATGCCTGCCAGGGGATAGTGTGAAGACATTAAAGGAGGGAGGAATGTGGCAGTCAGCTGGGTTTGATCACCGGTGGCCAGATAGCTCAGATGGTAGAGCACCTGACTAGAGATTCAGGGGGCCTGGGTTCAAATCCCGGTCTGGTCCATTGCATTTTCTCTCTTCCTGTTACATTTCGGTGCCTTTGACCACCCCTGGACTTGCAGGTGAAAGTCCTGCCAGGGCAAAAGAATCTGGGTCGTGTCTTCGAGGAAGAAGACAATTTAAGGAGGGAGGAATGTAGCAGTCAGTAAGGATAAAAAAATAACAACAATGCAATCTAAGTTATCACAAGCCTAAATTCCCAAAAGCAGAGGGTCTATTTTGAAAATGGTTTTAGCTCACTTGAGCTGATCCTGATCACTTTTTGTCTGATGTCCATCTGTAAACTTTTTACATTTTCTACTTCTTCTCCAGAACTGCTGGGCCAATTTTAGTCAACCTTGACACAAAGCATCCTTGGATATAAAGGGCTTGCAAGTTTGTTCAAATGAAGGGCCAGGCTCCCTTCAAAGGGGATACAATCACAAAAATGCAAAAACAGCCTGGGGTCATTTAAAAATCTTCTTAAGAACCACTTGGCCAGAAAAGTGGAAATTCCCATGAAAGCTTTCTGACATAGTGCAAAGTTTTGTTAAATCATGCCCCCCAGAGGTAGGGTGGGGCCACAATAGGGGGTCAAAGTTTTATGTGTGAATATATAGGGAAAATTTTAAAATCTTCCTCTCAAAAAACCACTAGGCCATGCAGAAATGTGGAAATTTACATGAAAGCTTCCTGATATAGGGTAAATCCAAGTTTGTGCAAATCATGGTCCCCGGGGGTAGAGTGAGGCCACAATAGTGGATCAAAGTTTTACATTCAGATATATCAGAATTTTTTTTAAAAACTATCTTCTCAAGAACAATTTGGGTCAGAAAAGTGGAAATCTAAATGAAAGCTTCCTGACATAGAGTAGATTCAAGTTTGTTCAAATCATGGTTCCTTGGGGTGGGGTGGGGTCACAATAGAGGATCAAAGTTTTATATGCTGATATAATATTTAAAAAATACATGTATCTCTTAAACTATTTAAGCAAGGGCTTTCATATTTTGTATATCTATACATTCTTTATGAAAAGACCTTCCATGTGATGCAATTGTGTATACTGAGGTAAATCCTCACTGGACAAGCTGAGGTAAATCCTCACTGGACATGCTGAGGTAAATCCTAACTGGACATGCTGAGGTAAATCCTCACTGGACATGCTGAAGTAAATCCTCACTGGACATGCTGAGGTAAATCCTAACTGGACATGCTGAGGTAAATCCTCACTGGACATGCTGAAGTAAATCCTCACTGGACATGCTGAGGTAAATCCTAACTGGCCATGCTGAAGTAAATCCTCACTGGACATGCTGAGGTAAATCCTAACTGGACATGCTGAGGTAAATCCTCACTGGACATGCTGAAGTAAATCCTCACTGGACATGCTGAAGTAAATCCTCACTGGACATGCTGAAGTAAATCCTCACTGGACATGCTGAGATAAATCCTAACTGGACATGCTGAGGTAAATCCTCACTGGACATGCTGAGGTAAATCCTCACTGGACATGCTGAGGTAAATCCTAACTGGACATGCTGAGATACATCCTAACTGGACATGCTGAGGTAAATCCTCACTGGACATGCTGAAGTAAATCCTCACTGGACATGCTGAAGTAAATCCTCACTGGACATGCTGAGATAAATCCTAACTGGACATGCTGAGGTAAATCCTAACTGGACATGCTGAGGTAAATCCTCACTGGACATGCTGAGGTACATCCTAACTGGACATGCTGAGGTAAATCCTCACTGGACAAGCTGAGGTTATTCTTCACTGGACATGCTGAGGTAAATCCTCACTGGACATGCTGAGGTAAATTCTCACTGGACATGCTGAGGTACATCCTAACTGGACATGCTGAGGTAAATCCTAACTGCATGGGCATGCTGAGGTACATCCTAACTGGACATGCTGAGGTACATCCTAACTGGACATGCTGAGATAAATCCTCACTGAACATGCTGAGGTAAATCCTCACTGGACATGCTGAGGTAAATCCTCACTGAACATGCTGAGGTAAATCCTCACTGGACATGCTGAGGTAAATCCTCACTGGACAAGCTGAGGTTATTCTTCACTGGACATGCTGAGCTAAATCCTTTGGCAATAACAATTTCACTTTCTTCCCAGTGCATTGGTGTTTTGCTTTTCTTGATAAACACTGAAATTTATGAGAACTAAGTTTATCAAAATGCAGGAATTCCACAAAAGAAAGGGGAATCCTGAAGAAATATGAACTATTAATTGTTACTGGATGCATGAATCTCAAAGAAAAATTTAATCAAATTGACACTAAAAGCTAATTTTTGGAGTGCTTTAGAATTGTTGACACTTGGAAGATCCCAGGGTATATTTAGTATATAATATGATGGATCCTTGTATCCCAAATAATAGAATGATAATGGAATCACATAGAAAGAACATCCTAAATTTATGAGATGTGTAACAGAAGGAGAAATGAGAACTGCATTCACAGCATTGAAAAATTTCCCCTTGTTGATAATGTAGTAGTTAGGGCTACATGGACCGTGAATATCAGCCAGGATAACTCAGTGGTAAGAGCACTAATGTCTAGTAATACAGGGGTCCTGGGTTCGATTCCCAGTCCAGCCTAAAATTTTCTCCTTTCCCATATATTACATTTGGTACCATTGACTACCCTTCAGATGAAAGTCCTGCAAGAGGCAAAAGAATCTGGGTTGTTTGTCTTCGAGGGTGAAGACAATTTAGGGAGGGAGGAAAATGTAGTAGTTAGGGCTATATGGACAATGGATATTGGCCTGGATAGCGCAGTGGTATTAAAGAGCACCTGACTAGTAATGCAGGGGTCCTGGGTTTGATTCCTGGTCCAGCCCAACTTCAGGTGAAAGTCCTGCAAGGGGCAAAAGAATCTTCTGAAATAGTGAAGACAATTGTAGGAGGTAGGATAATGTAGTTGTTAGGTCTTATGGACCGTCAATATCGGCCTGGATAGCTCAGTGGTTAAAGCAACTGACTTTAAAAGTAATGCAGGGGTTTGATTCCCAGTCCAGCCCAAAATTTCCTCCTTTCCTATATACCGTATAGCATGTTTTTTCTTCATCTGCGGGGTGATAAATTTGGCTTATTTTAAAGGTTACATACCTTTCCACTAAAATATCACTCACCCAAATATGCACCCAAATGCGTCTTCAATATTTGCAAGAGAGAAAACTCTTCCTTGTACGCCAAAATTTATTCCGCTAAAATTATTAGCATACCTTTGAGCAATCAATTCGCCAAATTTAAGACCCACAGAAAAAGCCCGATATAAGGTATTACATTAATAAATTTGTTCAACCTGTTGAAAGCTAGTTTTCCATACTGATTCCACCAAGCCCGTTCCCCTGGCGGTGGTTTTGCTAAATAGTAGATCAGCAGTAGGAACCTTGTTAATCCATTCATGTGCATCACTAATCAAATAACACTAGGCATTTGGCTATTTGTTGAGAAGACATTGTGGATTATCATGAAGATGGTCCACAGCTTAACCTTCTAGTGCTAATAAGCATCTCTACAAACTAATCTTTTGATTTTTAGCATTCTTGCAGGCGCCAATGGCGTGGGTATCATTGGTCCGGTTGGTTCCTGAATCCGCTGGGCTTTTTTCTCACCCACTGAGATTTCTGACTTCCCACTGTAGCCTCCAACAAGGTGATGTTTTGTATTTAGTCTTCTGCATTACCTGATAAATTCCCTGCCAGTAGTCTCTGAACCTCAGCTCTTGACCAGAGCACCTGGAATACTAGGGCCACACTATCAAGTCCCTACCTCACTAGAGGCTTTGGCCTCACCATTGTGTGGTACAAAACCATACAGTTCCCTGTAGTCCAAGTCTGATTCTCAGTGGTAATGCTCAGTGTCTTGTTTCTTCACCACAAGGAGATCGCAAGACTGATTGCCAGTAGTTACAGGCAGTGTGGAAAGAGATCTGACTATCCATTGGTTTTGACTTCATGGACTAATTGTCTGGGATGGCCAATGTTCCCACACAATCCTGTCTTGGTTCATGCCTGTGGGCACAAGACAGACCCCCAAAGAGAGATGTGCATGTGGAAACCAGGACTAATAATAGATAGCCCCACTTGAACCACCACCACCAATCCAAGCCAAAATGCCAGACATCAGTCAAGGCAAATCAGAATAAGGTTGGCTTGTGATAACTATAGTGGGTAACTACTTAATAAAGAGTCATTGTTACTCCCACCATTTACCTTAGCTTGATTGAATTTCTTCATTTTGAAATTCCGAGCACTGGGCAGAAATCTCATTGTGTCAATACCAAGTGACGCCCATCGCAATGCTTTGTTTTAATAAGATAGTTGGATTCTCCTGGTCCATGCCAGTTGCTGGGACGAAACCAACAACCCCAGGGGGGGCCATAAATCAAAATTGGCACTGCTGTCTGCACATTTTTTCTTTAAAGATCCATTGCTTTGAAAAATCTTCAGAATTAGTCAGGTCTTTTATTAACTGTCCTGTGGCCATGCCTTGTATTATTACAGGCATACTAATCAAACATGTTCCTATCATGCAATGCCTTCTTACTATTCCCAAGATGCTGAAAATTTTTATCAGACTTAAATGATTTTTAGTTTGAGGTTATCCCTCTTTGAAGAAGAACCACTCACAATATAATATTACATGTATTCACTTGTATTTTTATGTAAAAAATTAACCAAATCAATGGTCCTCTTAAACCTGATCCAAGATACAAGTGCCCGATGTCATGAACTCACTCAACCTATTGATGGTAGGCCTATGACAGATGTAAAAATTGGTGAGGATCCACTTGAAGTTGTAGCAGACTTCTGTTACCTTGGGGACACTTTGTCATCTGGTGGGGGAAGTGAACTTGCAGTGACAACATGATGTAAGTCTGCTTGAAAGAAATTCAGATAGCTTCTTCCAATCCTGACAAGAAACATCTGGCAGTCACAACCAGAGGCCATCTATATTCAACTTACATTAGACCTGTGTTGCTATATGGTTCCGAAACATGGGCATTAACAGCCTCCACTCTAAGGAAACTGATACACAACAACAAAGCCATGATAAGATGGATCTGCCTTGTCAATCCTGGCCTGGAGGTTATAAAACTTTTACCGTACTCATATTCAAACTCAGCCATGTTTGTTTTGAGTACAACTCTGAGCTAGTTCCGAAACATACTCGAAAAAATCTTGAGCATGTATTCCATTTGAGTATGAGAATAATTTCATAAGTTTTATACCCTTCACTTTTGAGTATAAGTACGATTTAGAGCACGGAGTTCAAGTTTGAGTATGAAAACGTGCTCAAAAAAGTTTTATAACCTCTAGGCCTGAAGTGAATGTCACCTTTGAGTCTCTTACTACTCACATCAAACATGTAGGTCAAGATGGCTAGGCCATGTTGAGCCCAATACAGGTTGGATATCACAAGTTCGTACATTGAATGTCACTGGATTCGAGCTCCAGTCAGACAAAAGCTGACATGGGATGAGATAGTAAAACGAGACCTAGGGTCTACAGGATTGGATAGGATCAATCCACTGGATCGCCAGGTATGGAAAAACAAACTTCGACCTTGACAGGACAGCCAGGCCTCACACTTGCAAAAGGATTAATTTTGCCTGGATAATGAAAATGGATGATGATGATGATTAATTGAATTGATGTGTGCTACAATTCAATTGAAGAGAGCAATAATTCAATTATTGTGAGCACTAATTGAATTGATGCATGCAATAATTGAATTGATGCAAGCATTGATTGAATTAATGCTCTCTTCAATTGAATTGTAGCGCTTGTAATTCAATTGTTGATGTCATCAATTCATTTGAAGAGAGCAATAATTAAATTAATGTGCACATCAATTCAGCAGAATAATGAATGTTATCAATAATTCAATTAATGTGTGCAATAATTCAGAATTGAAGATATCATTAATTATTTGAAGAGATCTTTAATTTTGTTGCACAAATAAAATGAATTGATGATATCTTCAAATAATTAAAGATATAGATCTTCTGAATCAATTATTTGAGTTTATGTTAATTTGGAGCTCTATGTTTATGTGATGGTTTGAGATCTTTCACGGTATGTCAATCTATGGAACAACCAGAAGGATTCTTTGAGACTATTCCCAGACACATCCCAACCTAAGAAATATTCTGGGACATCCGATCCCAATACATCAGGAACTCTCTGGGACATCCATACAAGAGGCCCATGGGCCTAAAATCGCTCTTCTGATACATTGTAGAACAGGCAAAAATTCTCATTAACCAAGATTCATCAATTAACAAAGTTGTATGATGTTAAGTCAAATGGTACCTGAAAATTTTAATGTAATTGTCCAAAAGTAGGTCACGGTGACCTACTTTTGGTTGACACACTGAAGACTCAAGATGCATCAACTGACAAGTCAAATAGTATTCAAATATAGCCGTCAAATTCCAAAAGAAGGCCACAGTGACCTATTTTTGGTCGACACACTCCAAAGGCTCAAGATGCATCAACTGACAAAGTTTGATAATTGAAGTAAAAAAGTATCTGAAATATTCAGATATAAACGTCAAATTCCAAAAGTAGGTCACAGTGACCTACTTTTTGGTCGACACACTCTGAAGACTCAAGACCCATTAACTGACAAAGTTTGATGATTGTAAGTCAAATAGTATTGGAAATATTCAAATATAGCCTTCAAAATCCAAAAATAGGTCATGGTGACCTACTTTTTAGTCAACACACTCTGAAGATTCAACCTGCATCAACTGACAAAGTTTGATAATTGTAAGTCAAATAGTATCTGAAATATTAAAATATAGCCGTCAAATTCCAAAAGTAGGTCACAGTGACCTACTTTTTGGTCAACAAACTATGAAGACTCAAGATGCACCAACTGACAAAGTTTGATCATGCTAGCTTTCAAAGTGTCCAAAATATGCATCTAAAATTGAAATGTGAAATTTGAATGTCTGCAAAATTCAAAAAGTAGGTCATGGTGACCTATTTTTTTAATAAATATGTTTTGAGGCCTCTAGACACATCAACTTAAAAGGTTTGATGATTCTAAACCTCTCGGTATCTGAAATAACAACCTAAAATGTATTCATAAATGATTAGCCATAAAATTCAGAAAGTAAGTCATGGTGACATACTTTTCACATGACACACTTCAAGGTCCCATGATCCATCAACTGACAACTTTTGATGATCATATGCTCAAAAGTGTCCAAGATATGCATCAAAATCCATTTAATAATAATTACCTGCGAAATTCAAAAAGTAGGTCACCATGACCTACTTTTGAGACAACATGATATTAGGTCCTAAGATGCATCAACTGACAAAATTTGATGATCCTAGTCCTTATACTAAGCAAAATATCAAAGTTTTAACAAAACAAAATTTAAGGTCAACTTTGAAGTGACCTTGAGACCATACCCTTTGCCCCAGGATGATGCCTTGAACAATTTTTCATTTACAACCTATCCTTATCCTTATGCATAAGTTTGGTGATAATTTGCCCAGTGGTTCTTGAGAAGATTTTTTAACAACCACTACTTTTGTTTGCATTTTCCTAATTATCTCCCCTTGTTAAAGGGTCACAACCCTAGTTTCAGTACAAATGAAAGCCCTTGGGCCAAGGATACCCTGTGACAAATTTGACAAAAATTGGCCAAGGGGTTCTTGAGATATAGCCCTTTTTCCAAAAAGTTGACGCACACCGCACGCCAGACATATGATTAGCTCTTTGAGCCTTTGGCTCAGAAGAGCTAAAAATCAAGGTAGCTCACTAAAGCTTATTATACTCTCTAAGACACCACATCACAAGATGGCAATTTAAATGTTTTGTGAAAGTATTTGTATCGATCGACTTGTTTGTCTATTATCGTAGCTCAGCGGTTAAAGCATTGGGCTGGTGAACCGCAGATCTCAAGTTCAAATCTGCCAGAGTCTATTGTTCACATGTGTTGAAATGATTTTTTTGAAAATCATGTTTTTATCCAAATTTTTATAGTTTTTGCCTTTTTGGCATACATATTGTATATATCTTTTAGAATTAAATAAATTTGTACTGATTTGAGAAACTATTTCTGGGTGTAGTGAGCCACCTTATATGCAATTTATACTGCTCTCTGTTAATAAAACAACTCCAGACTTTTTACATCTCATTTATTTATTTGAATGATTCAAACAGCATTTTCCATTGAAATAATACAAACAGTTAAAACCGTTTTGTATTCAATAGCTAAACAAATTTCATTTTAGAAATTCACCATACCTTTCAGTTTTGAAAAATGTTATTAGTTTACAGCATAATAGTACCCCCTTTAAATGAAGACCAAAATTATCTTACATTGTCTATCATATATATATGTACATATGAATGACTTTACAACTTAATTGTTATTCTTCCTTTCTTGAACCCCTACTTGCTGTGAGACATATGACACATTGTATATCACGAAATTCATATTGCCTAGAAGAATATCAAAATCTGCTGTGCAACCGCCTGATCTGCAGAGAAACACAAATTTAGCAAGTTTACGAGTATTCGAGGATAAAAATCAAAAATTCTCTCTAATATATATCAAACTTTTGTGTTTTTCGTTGTCAAAAGCATTTGTCATGCCAAAGCAAAATTAAATAATTGCATATTGAATTCACTAGTTTAAGAATTCTTCTTGCTACAGCCATTTCAATATATTTACATTTCCAGTGTTCTTTACAAACTGTACTGTAAATGAGAGCTATTTCCTAAGTAGTGAACAATGTGTGTATGAGTCTTAAATTGATAGATAAAGTATGTCTACAACTTGGAATTCCAACAGAAGCTAGTTCTTATTGTAACAGGAACCATTACGGATGTTCCCCAAATGCCCCCCCCCCCACCCCCATTTAAAGAGTGGTCCCATTTGTTTTAGTGAGTTCAATAGACAATAGTAATAATTTCACCTTATTTCCTTCATTTATTGGAGAGCTATACAAGTTAAAAGCATTATCCAATCAATACAACGTGAATACACTTTCTGGTCAGTAACTTTCATCATGCCAATCTGTCAAGCGTCACAGTAAATATATAGTAAGAATACAATTTTTAAAGCAATTCATTAGAAAACAAGAAATTTATAAAACTTTTAACTAAATTATCCAATCAAAATTGAGCACGTGCATGTTCGATAGCAGTGAATTTAACAACATCACTAAGTAAAGCATCACAACTTTCAGACCATATTATTAGAAACAAATTTGTAACAGAAGAATATGCATCATCCAATCAAATTCAGCACATGTGCATGTACATGCTTGTGAGTAATGTAACCATACTGATGTGTAATAATTCTTGATATATGAATTCCAAGATATATGAATTCAAGATAAATTTCTAAAGACTTCAATGAAAAATAGGGAAATATGAGCGAGACCAAAATAGGATGTCCAAAAACAATGAGTGTGTACTTTGATCAGCACAACCATGAATCATATCTTACATTTTAGGTTCTTGTAGTACCTATGATATCAATTCATTTTTTTTTGTTCTTAAGCGAGTTGTAGGTATCTAAATACCAGGCAATGGAAATTGAACGCAAGTGTGCACACGTTCAAGTGATTTTGACGACACTAATCAGTAGAGTCCAAAAATATATCTGCAACATAAATTTCAAAATATTTCATTTAAAAAATCTGAAAATGTTACAGATCAATACTTCAATGTTAAAAATTACAATGCACACACACAAAAATTTGATTTAGCAATTTTTGTTTACACCATTTATTAGGCATTGATATTATAAACCTGCAGTGAAAATTTTGTTTTCTTAAAGTTTTTTATAAGAAAGTTATATCCATTGAATGAAAACAATACACTACAGAACATGACTCAGCACTTTTGTTGATGTCATTCATCAGGAATTCATATCATATACCCACAGCAAAATTTCATCATCTCTCCATATCAATAATTAGAAAGTTATGAGGATTTTAAAATTGTCCAATCAGAATTTAGCATGCGTACATGCACATGATGGCAAGTAATTCTGACCACAGTGGACAGTAAGGAGGACCAAGGTAAATCTATAACATAAAATGTTTTTCATGAAAAACAAAAAGGTTATGGTCCTTCAAAGAATGGCACCTCAAAAAGATGCATGTGCATGCCCTTTAGCATATTCTAGTATACCATTCTATAGATATTTGTATTATCTACCTACGCTGTGAATATCCCTTCATTCATAATAGAGTTATTGATGTTTTAGCATTATCCAATCAAAACAAAGCACACGAGTATGCAGGTTGGTGATTTTTTACTATGCCAATCAATTAATAGACTCAACATAGACCTATGACATATATCAAATGATTTTGTTGAAAAACAAAGTTAGACCAATTCCAAAGATAGTGTACCAAAAATCCAATAAACATGCATGTATGTTCAGACAAAATGATTGACATTCGCTTGGCATATCTACAGATGCTATGCTATCATCCTAAAAAGGTTTCACCTTAATGCCTTGTGTAGTTTCCGAGACACTTCCAGACAAATCAGTGACGTAGAAAAATAATAACAGAGTAAAATCAATGTTCCAAACTTCGTTTGGGGAACATATAATGATAAGAAACTGAGTAAAAACAGCATGTTCCTATAATGGAATATAAGAAATAAATTTCAGTTAATGAGATACATGAGGGTATGAACTGTGATGCTTCACACTTCATGAAAAAGTATGTCAACATGAAGCGTTGCAGTTCATACTCTCTTGTATTTTCAAAAATGATATTCATTTCCTCACTGTGCTTCAATAATAACCAGTCTGTTATGTAGAGGGTATCTATAGAGCGTGATTTTATATCTGCTTTAACCGAGTTGAAAAAGTATACACGTTTGTGAGGCAATACTGAGTTAATTAAAAATGCAACATCTTTTTTCCAAATATTTTTTTGGATAATATTTGTGTACAAAATGCTTGCTGCAATCTAATAATTATCACAATAAAAATCTGTCACATGAAAAATAAAATTTGTGTATTTTTTAAAAATACTTTATTTTCTCCAAATTTCAGCAATTTTCTTGGAACTTTCTACTCAGATAATCTAGCAATTAAATTTGTTGTCTGAAGAAAACTGCTTCTTGAAATCTCAATTTATTAGGAAAATACATTACAAGTTACTTAATTTGCATACATAAAACATAAACTGCATTGAACAGGGAGAAAAACGTTCACATTTAAAAACACATATTACTTCGATGCAGATAATAATTGTTTTTGGATTAAGAAAAACACATTTTACACTTCTGTAAAAATCACACAAAAAAATTCATACATCTGTAGCATGAAAATAAAATAAACAATGTAAATTACAAAAAAAAAAAATAGTTCTTATAATAAAAATAAATAAATCATAAAATGTAAAGAAATCTATAACACAACTACTTAATATACAAAAGTAAAAATTATCACAATCTCTCAAAACAAATCTAAAGTGGATTCTTAAGCATGGTGCACTTTGCTGCAACGATTTCAAAAATCCATTGCTAACACATAAAAGTATAATGCAAAGTCCTTTATCATCTCACAAATTTATCATTCAATTTGTGGTCATTTTTCACAATTTTAGACATCAGTGACAGAGAAAGAGAGACAACTGGAGTAAAACTTACACCACATTTAAACCACAATTATTTCATTTCTTGATTTGTCCACATGCATTGGATATAATATTTATAAATGGTCTGAATGTGTAGAAGGAAGTAAATGTGGGCAAAACACTCCAAACATTTTTTAAAGTCACAAATTACTATTTGTGTCTTTCAGTCAACAAGCTTCTCTATCTAAAAATTTACTCGGGGCATGAGACAAGGCATAAAATGTTTTGGTCTTATATTACAGATTATAAAATTCAACACTTTGAAAAAAAAAAAAAGTTTAATAGCAGAGTACAGACACATTAACATAACCTCTGAAGCTGCATACATTTGTACATATATACAAACTAGTACACATGTATTACATAAAGGAACCAAGCTATTCTTTCCACTGCAACATTCTATATCTTAGCATAGAAATCTATACAGGCATCAATTTACATAAATTCTAAGTCATCTGTATGTTTGCTACACACTTTGATGTAGAACTTCAACCAAGTAATTATTTTTGTAAAACATAAATTTGTACTTGTATTCTTTTTTTTATTTCCTTAATGAGAATTCAATATACAAAGACTTTCAAACTTTCAACCACTGATATGAAATAACTTCTGATGACCAATGAGTTTCCCATGCGAAGAATACGATTCGTTGCTGTTTTAACCAATATATCTGACAAAGTTGTTACTCTTGAGAATTAGATGAAAATTGCTTAACACTTCATGTTAGAGAACAGAGAGGATATTCTTGTACAGAGTTTTACAAAAGTGGCATCCATGCAAGGACCTCTATAGATTTGACTAGAAAAATATTTGTTGGATGATATTTAGTGCCTCACATTATTGCACAACCAAGAACGCAGATGTCTTGATGTTTGAACATACAAATTTTTCTAATGTTCATCATCAGATTCACTTTCTGCTGGGGGTTCTAGTCCTGTTCGGAGTGTCACTTGAACATTTCGATTAATACTGAGGGCAGGAAAAAAGACACCATGAAGATTTTTGAATGATACTGGCCCCTGGGGAACATCATTCACAAAGTAACAGAGTCTGTGCTTATTCAGGTCCAACAGTACCCCAATAACACTCCCCCTTCTAATTCCCCCATCCGTTCTCTCTGAGTGGTCATCATTGTGCATGAACCAGCTTCTTCCATTATCAATGTACATACTCCATCCTTTCTCATCTTTGCCTGAAAAATGAAAAATACTCTAGTATTATAACTGTGTATCTCTTTAAAACGGAGAAATATCTCTCCTTCGAATTATTTCAAAGATACTGTGATTCGTTTCATAGTATTCAACATGTGTTCCATGATTAAAGCTGGAATTATTTTGTAACACAAACACCTGAATTGCAAGGGATAATAAATAAATAACGACAATTAATAGTATAAGCACAATATCATTGTATGAGTATTACACATGATTTACATATCTTTACACAATCATTGTACGAGTATTACACAGTATTTACATATCCTTTACACGACTTATCATTGTATGAGTATTACACACGATTTACATATCCTTTACACGATCATTGTACGAGTATTACACAGTATTTACATATCCTTTACACGACTTATCATTGTATGAGTATTACATAGTATTTACATATCCTTTACACGACTTATCATTGTATGAGTATTACACATGATTTACATATCTTTACACGATCATTGTACGAGTATTACACAGTATTTACATATCCTTTACACGACTTATCATTGTATGAGTATTACACAATATTTACATATCCTTTACACGACTTATCATTGTATGAGTATTACACACGATTTACATATCCTTTACACGATCATTGTACGAGTATTACACATGATTTACATATCCTTTACACGACATGTATATCACCACGTTATTCTTGTAGAAAATGTGGAAAGTCGGCTCAATAAAACCACTAACTACTTATGTACTGAAGTACACGTATTCAATTACAATTCATAAAAATAAATGTTCATAATTGAAAAACTAACAAATATACATTCAATTTTGGATTGTTAATTATAGTGTATATAATATTCAGTGTAAGTTTTTCTACATGCAGCCATTCTTGTACCAAGTGCAGAAAAGTTAGCCATACTAAAAGACATGTATTTGTATTAAGACTAGAGTAATCGTACCAAGAGATGATGATTCATGGCAAGATTATAGCTACACGTAAAAATTTATCACACATTTGTATGTAATGTGTAAAAGTTAAAGGTAACTCATCTACAATAGGCACCAAGAGATGATGCTTCGTGAATAAATTAGGTACAAATAGCAAATATAACAGGCATTTTGTGTGTGAACATACAACAGGCATACATATTTAAGCAATCAGACTAGTTTCTGACAACTCTCAGTGATCATGTCAAGTTACAACTGCTAGTTATTTCCCTTTCTGTGAAGTTCACTGTGCTCAGTCTCTTTATAACAAATTCTTCTAAATTTGATTTAAAGTATGTTGTCAGCCATAAAGTTTCTGACGTATATAATTTAACATTTTTTTTTAATTTCATTACGGAGAAATTGGTTCGAGTTTTGTAAACTGGTATCCATATAAAATAGCTGTTACTGATAATGAGCGTGAGAACAAGAAGTTTCAAAACATTAAAACTGTCCTTAAAAAATAATGGGGGGAGGGGTTGTTGTTGTCTTGCCTGAATTCTCAAAATCTAAATTATTCACATTAGAAAAATATGAATTAAAAATTAACTGCTGTTTAATTTTTGCTTGCAAAATTTCATCTATTAATAAAATTTTCAGTGCATTTTTCACACAGCCTCTCTTTCAAGATGTTACCTAATATCTCCAATAAATACCAATCATAAATCCCCCTAGGAATTTTCATAAATTACAGAAATATTTTTTTCTTCCCCTTGCTACTGCCAGACAGTTTATTTCAGATCAGGACAGGTAGTCGCCAACTTTCACTCCACTAGGGACAGATTTATATGTCTTTAAGTGCTCCCTGATAAGACAATTTTTGATTTGATCTTCAGAAGTAATCAAAGGATGAGAGAAATAATTAAATTTCCCTGATTGGGTTTAAATTTCTGCTGTGTATCTCTAGCTATCAATCAGCTGTTGAAGGTAAACATCTTGAAGTAGACCAGCCTGTCCATTAACAAAGTTTAGAGAAATGTGTACAAGGTTCAAAGTATCAGAGTGTTAGGTATTTGTTTGTCTAATCCAACTATAAAGAGAATTTTTTTCCTGCTGTTACCAGGATTATTTAAACAGATACTTCCTTTTCTAATTCACTGTCTACTTGTCATTTCCCTTTTCTTTTATGTGTAAATATCAGGGGTAGATTACACAGATTTCTCCAAATTAAGGTGCAGTATCTCTATATATACAGAAATATATGGCACTGTTTTACTCTGTACTAATAGTTTTAATGAAGCCAAAATGGTGATGTCACCAACAGATAAAAGGACAGATGGAAGGCAATCTACTGTGATCCTGCTCAATGAAGTGTAATGTCTTCCTCTCTAATTTGCTTTTGCCTCACGAACAGCAAAAGCTAATGACAAAACACAACATCCTGAATGTAGTGCAGTTTCAATGGCATCAGATTTATCAAGCCTCAAGGAAATGCAGAATTATTATAACACAGATATTGATTCCTTCAGTATTTTCCTCCCCTTTCCAGTAGTTCCATGGCAATATAAACTTGATACCTGTTTAGTGGAATCTGTTTGTATTACAGGGTGCTTTTCTGATTATTGATGTAAAATATTACAGATTAATATCTAGGGTAAAATGCTGTAACTCTCAGTTGGTGACCGGAGTTTTTGCAGGAGTTTCCTTCATTTCACAGAGCTTTGTCATGATTTCACTCATTCATTAACAGAGCCACAACGGGGAGACAACTTGGCACATGGTTCTCAAAAGTAAGAGGGGAAAAAAAGTTACGACAAAATGTCAAAAAGTTTATCAAAATAAAAGCCGTAACATAAGCACGACTTCATCATGCAGGGTTATAAAACACATCTAGCTATCTTCTTCCTCTCCAATGAATATTGCAAAGTCTCGCCAGATAATCCAAAATTATTCAAGAGCAGACATTCATTGGTGATTTATATGTAAAAAGTTTTGCCCCTGATGATCTAAGTGCATTGTATGCATGTGATCTTCAGATATCATCCTTTAGTTGAGAGGCAATACCAGCCCCTCGTGTTTCTGGTGACAGGCAGGTCATATCAAAGTGAGAAAAAAATAATTATTGGGATGTAGAGTGTATGAGGGGAATCTTCCCTCTGTCATTTTGCTGTCAGTTTTATCTTTTTTTCCTGAAAAATTTACCCTCAATACAGTCGAAAACGAGATCATAGACAACAGTACTGAAACAAACTTTTTGTTCATTTTTTTTCTGTGTTTCAAACTACACTACAGTGACTGCTGGCAATGATATAGTTTTCAAATTGCTTTTAAAAACAAATGCTAGAAGTACTGAATGATATGTTGTCTAATTTTACATTTCTAGTCAAAGTATTTTGAAAATGTTTGATAAGTTACTTCCCATTGAATGTTAACGTTTTTTTCACTGCATTGCATGTGCAAAAAAGATAAATATTCCACTCAAATTCCCATTTGTACAATTTGTGTTACAGTGCATTCTGTTAAAATTTCTTTTGTCAGTAATATATACAAATCTGTTCGCATTAGTACCCAATTATAAGCTTATTGAATCTTTTAAGGTCCTATGCAATGTTTCTCAATAACATAATTTTCTTGACATTTCAGGTATAATTCACTATCCTATCTTAAATATAAAGTCAACTCTTATGCATTATAGAAGGTTGTAGATGGACATTACTAAGTTAATGTAGCAAAATAAGGGAGGTAAATCAATCGGAGATCCTTGCATTACATTAAGTTAGGTGATCTTACCACTGAGCTACCGTAACCTATTCGAAGTAGAGTAATATTACTACAATAAAAAACTGATCCTATTTTAGAAATCAGACAAAAACTCTTCATATCGAGGAGATGAAAAGAAAAGTTTTCAAAAATGGCAGGAACATCGTGTATGACCTTATACTTGTCATGTCTGTTAGATAACGACATTTTACTGTTATCTGCATTGTGCATAGAATCATGCGCCAATATACAACTTTATCTTGCTCTACTCCCTTTATCTTTTTCTCACACCGTTGCACGGTAAAATACATAAAATGAAAATCATGTAAATTCACTAGAAACCTCACTTTTGAAATCAATTAAGTCTCTTTTCTATTCATTTATTACCTATTTTATAAAAATTCAAGTCTTTAAAGGACACATCCCATGTTACTAAACTTCTTCATTTTTTTTTAGCAAATTAATTTTTTGCATGCCTAATATGACTTTACATGTGTTTTAAATGAAATAAGTGTCTGAAAGCGATGAAATTCAAATCTTGTGATTTGCATATATACTCTCGATATTTTACATGCCATTATGTGTGACGTCATATGTGACCTCGAGCGAGAAGGTGCTAGCCATTTTATAAACGGATTAGATTTAATCAACAAAAAATCCAATTATCACATTAACATTTTGTAAATAACAATGCATCAAGGTGTTTTGCGCCACTTACAGATATATTAGCTGTAGGAAGAACAGAAGTAGACTTGAGTTTTTTAAAAATTTTGTAAGGAAGGTGTGAGGAAAAAGATATGGGTTATTCTTTGTCGGTACAAGGACTTTTTTAAAAAAAACAGTCGCTGTTGTGCATGTACTTTTCCAAAATGCAGTTGGACAGAGAACCAGTTAAACCATGGTTACCAGGTAATATGTAGAAGCTAAGCACAACTACAGCATATGCATTATGTTCTGGTCTTCATCATTTAACAAAATACACACTTGCATCTTGGGAATAAAAACTGACCTTGTTACAACATATAATTGTGCTCTCAGTTCCTACCAACTCGTAGATTTACAAAAGTTTGAAAGATTGAAAATAATTGAACTTGCATTTATAGATAATAAAGTATTTTGATTCCTAATCTTAAATGGAATTATAATGCAAGTTAAAAAAAATGCACTCTTGACATCAAGTACAGCATTACGTCGCATTCCCACTTCCAAACAATCACAATTTAAAAACAGAAAAAAAAAATATTGCTTTATAGAAATAAAGTATTGTGATTTCTACTTCTTATTTTTATTTCAAAATGCACCCATGACTTACTGTATATACTCGCCTATAAGTCGGTCCGCCTATCGGGGCTTAGATTTAAATCCGTTTTGTGACTAAAAATGACAATATTTCGGCAAAGTAACTATTATAACTTTGTACACTTTGGAAACATGCCATGTGTCCTGTAAGAATAAAACATGTATTTTTTGTTCTTGTACATTGGTGTTGAACAATGATTTTGCTAAATTGCTGTAATTACTCTCATTATAAGGAACCAAAAACTGAGAGGGCCCTGCAATGGTGCTTATGGATGGGTGAACAAACAGACAAGATGGGCAGATAAAAATTTTCCCAAGGAAACTTGAATTATCATGTGCCATAAAAAGTGCTAATGGAGGGACAAAAACCTGAAAATCGAAAGGTGTCTTCTTCTATATCAATGGAGTATTACATACAAAATTTACAAAAATCTTCTCATGTAATCTCAAGTTATTCCATGCCAGAAAAAGTGCCATCATCTTACCCATATTAACAAATTCTAAGTTAAAAAAATGCCGATAAATCTGAAAATCGCAAGGGTTTTTTCTCTTTCTTAAATCCAATCATTACCATTGAAATCTATTAGAGTCGATATTTCTCAAGTTATTATTGCTTACCATTGAAAGTGATATCATCTTATCCATATTGAAAAATACTACGTAATAACAAAGCCGATAAAGGAGTCTTCTCTGCCTATTCCAAGTATCATGTATAAAATTTATGAAAATTTTCCACAGGAAACTTAGTTACCGCATGCCATAAAAAATGCTAACATACAGACATACAGATGGAGTGATTGCTATACGCCGCCTGTCACATGGTCTAAATAATTTAGATTTGTAAATCACTATATCATGTTAGGTATTTTGAGCTCTTCCTTGCATTTCTTTTGGGTAAAAGACATATTTGTATATCCAATTTGTGGTGCACCAACGAAGCAAGCAATTGTTGATCAAAAGGCCTTGAAAATCATGCTTACCTAGCATCTGACATTTGTCCACATCAAATCTAGCTATTCCTATGGCAGGATCTGAGTGATTGTCATAGCGATCAATGACCACCTCCCAATAGTGAACACCTTTGGAAAACCCAACACCTCCCAACAGAATGCGATGCTCGTAACTGTTACAAGTTGCTGTTTGGTTGCCGTTGGAAAAAAGAATGTCTGGATGAGCAGAGAGAGGGTCCAGACTGAACCAAGCCACTGAAAAGAAAACAACATACTAATTTAACTCAATGGTGAGGATAAAAGTCTAATGACAATCTAAATTTATATGTGTTTGTTTTTGTTTTCTACTGTATCAATGACAATCTGACTAAAGTACAGACCTATATTATTATATATATATATAATAATATAGGTCTGTACTTTAGTCAGATTGTATCAATGACGTTGGTGTATATTGAAAAATCACTGATATATCATAAATCATCGCGTATTGCATATTCAGGAATTCTAATGAAAAAAAGTGGGGAAAGTGCACAATCCATAGGACTAAAAGAATCATCCCCTTTTCTGGTTGAAGTTCAAGACACCAGCTCTCATGTAAATATCATCAATTTTTGGATGCACACAATACATAGGACTAAAGCTTATTCAGAATTTTTTTTCTTGGGGTTGTTTATTATACATGTGTACTCTCTATGCACAATACTTTACAGTAAGCCTCTCCCTGTCCTGAAGAATAACAAGGCTATCACTGGGAACCCATGTTTCTAGTTTTGAAAGTAAAAGAGACATCTGTCCATGTCATACTGACCCCAGGCAAAAGAGAGAGAGACTCAGACAATGCATTTCTGAGGTTAATATCATGATTTAGTTTCCTGCAAAAAATAATATCTATAATGTTCTTCAAGAATAGATAAATCATAATGTATCGACTTTATAAGCATTGTAATACGTCAGTTTCGATATAAGTAAGAGTTATTTCCCTTTGGGGAACTCTTGTACTTAGTAAGGCGCGAAACAATTTGTTAACATGTGGGAGTGGGACAAATATTTCATCACTGTATAAGTGAACATACTCAGTAAGTTTCTCATTTATATGCTGTTTCATCACCAGAATTCAATTGACACACTGTTTTTTTTCTGGTTCCTATCTTTTAAAATTTTCAGTTAATATATATTTCTCTCTTTCTAAAATAAATTATTTCATCCAAGATGTGTCCTGTAAATTACATTCACAGCAACCATGCACATGGGAACAGAAGTCCCCTGAAACTTCACCATAGCAGATGGAAAGAAATCTCAGAAAGAGGCCAGTGACACAGATAACAAAGAATCAGCTACTCCCTCAATGATTCTGTTCCAATAATTTGTCACCATAGGTGTAAATGTGATGGCCTTTAGCTAGATTTCCTTTTGTTCATCTTGTGTTGCCTAAGATCTTCATGTTCTTTTATCAATACTATCAGTAGACAGGACACCAAACTCCTTTGATTTTCCTTAATTATCTAATAATGAATTAATAAAACATCATTAGAACTGCTAATTGCTGCACTCCAATTCCCTTAATCATGCCTCTCTCTGAAGAAATCTCATTCTCAACTGTATTTTGTCTCCTCCATGAGAGAGAAGCACAAAGATTGTTTGTAACACTACCTGCTACCCTCCCACCATTATCTGTATCCTTCTCTCCTTTACAGCATTTAGTCTCCTTTGGGTGTGAACTCATTGAAATTGGCTTTCAGTGACAATTAAAGATGTATGCTCCTAAGGTTTGTGCAACAAATCTTACTGTGTTTATCAGAATTTCATAGATCAATTCTATACTCTTCACTGTATGATTTCAAATCCAAACACTTTTAGGTTTATAGCACACCACTACATACAATATTTGGAAGGGATTATATTTTGTGGCAGATGCTTTTTTGAAAAAAGGTTTTGGAGACTGTAGTTCTCTTTCATAGAACTTTCTACTTGCAATATCTTTTTCATCACAGATGAAATATAAGTAAAAAAAAAATTGAGGAAGGGTTTAGTACTAATTTCACCCATAAATTCCGACTTGCAGCTCTATATCTCAATGATAATTTTAACATGAGACTCCGAGTCCTTTTTTCTAACTTCAAGGATATAACAATGTTAGTTTCTTAAGTTTCTAAAAATGTTTCAGACTTTTGAAAATTTTATAGCAAAATGGAAATTTATCAATATTTCAAGTGCAACAAGAGCTCTGCATAGTGGGGCATCCCCTCACAATGCAGGCAATCAGTAAATGTAAGGTTTTTTTTTATATGAAATCTCATTCATAGTGACCTTCACATTTTACCTTTTCATCCCAAAATCAATAAGATTCTTCTTCTTTTGATAATAAAGATACATGTGAAGTATTAATTGAGCAAAAAATGTGGTCTGTAGAGTGTCTACTAGCCTTTTCTACAAAGTCCCATAGTCACCTTGATTTAGACCTTTTGACCCCAAAATCAAACAAGATGTGTTTGTGAAACACAATGCCCCCAATAATGGTCAATTTCAAAGATGGTCAAGGTCACAAGGAGAAATATCTTGGTACCAGTAGAAAGATCTTGTCACAAGAAATGCTCAGGTGCAATATTAAAGCTCTAATATATACCATTTAGAAGTTATTAGCAAGGTTAAAGTTTTTAAAAAGTAGGTCTAACTCCAAGGTCAAGGTCACAGGGTCAAAATTTTTAGTACCCACGGAAAGGTCTTGTCACAAGGAATACTCATGTGAAATATCAAAGCTCTAACCCTTACTGTTCAAAAGTTATTAACAAGGTTCAAGTTTCAGACAGGATGACAGAATGACAAAATTATGGAATTACAGAATGACAGAAGGACAAAAACAATATGCCCCCCCCCAATCTTCGATCTCGGGGGCATAAAAATGTGGCATGTAGAATGTTTACAAGCTCAGTTTACACACATACACTCTCACCTACACATGAATGGTCCTGTTACTATACCCCCTCTTGAAATGAAATGTGTGGGGATAAAAAGGTCAAAACTGATATAACAAGAGCAATGCTCACTCTATAGAAAGAATGTCCAATATATTCAGAAATGCAGAATGCACTAATAATCAAAGAAGAAAAAATTAACATCCAAATATACCATTCTTTGGACAAAAAATGGCTCTAACAGTGTTCTTTCCATACTTTCTCTATTAAATATTGGAGAGTACTAATAAAATGTTAGTTCTAGAGAGACTGTTAAACATCAGTTTTACAGTCTAATAAAGCATAGCTTGAGAAGCAAAATTATCACTTTACAAAATATACTTGGCACCAACACCATGGGGAACTTGATGATCTAGTCTTATTAAAACTGTTTTTCCATCATGATTAGCCATGAAAGAAGACTGACCTTGAAAATTACAAGTATCTTCTTCTCACCATGGAGAATATGTGTACCAGGTTTGATTATCCTTGTCTTATTAGCATCCTTCCTACAAGGTGCTGATGGATGAAAGGACAGATACACCTGCACCATACCATGGATTAATTAATGTGTGTATTAAGTTTGATTATCTAATTAGTTTATTTCTAAGTACTGTTTCTATTTTGTTTTGGTCTATAAAATTACCCATGCAAGTTTGACCTGTGACCTTGAAAAACATTAGGCGTCTTTCTCTAATCATTGGGAATAGATGTTCCAAGTTTGATGATCCTAGCCTTATAAGCACTATTTTTATCTGACCCACAAGGTGCTGACAGATGGGCAGATGCCATACCACAATACGACCTGTCTATGACAGACATATAAAGACATACATTGTATTATGAAACAAGAGGCCCATGGGCCACATCGCTCACCTGAGTCACCTTGGTCCATATCAGAAGACTTTCTATATATATTTGCATGTAAAACCGTAGTCCTTATTATGGCCCCAACCTACCCCTGGAGGCCATAGTTTTTGCAAACTTGAATCTACACTATGTCAGAAAGCTTTCATGTAAATGTGAACTTCTTTGGTCCAATGGTTCACGAGAAGAAGATATTTGAAGATTTTTCCTATATATTTGTATGTAAAACTTTGATCCCCCCTTGTGGCCCCATCCTACCCCCAGGGGCCATGATTTGAACAAACTTGAATCTGCACTATATCAGAAAGCTTTCATGTAAATATCAGCTTTTCTGGCTCAGTGGTTCTTGAGAAGAAGATTTTTTTAAAAAAAATTCCTATATATTTGTATGTAAAACTTTGATCCCCTATTGTGGCCCCAACCGACCCCCGGGGGCCATGATTTTAACAATTTAGAATCTGCACTATATCAGGAAGCTCTCATATAAATCTCAGCTTTTCTGGCTCAGTGGTTCTTGAGAAGAAGATTTTTAAAGATTTTTCCTATATATTTGTATATAAAACTTTGATCCCCTATTGTGGCCCCATCCGACCCCCGGGGCCCATGATTTTAACAATTTAGAATCTGCACTACCTAATAAAGCTTATCTATAAATTTCATCTTTTCTAGCCCAGTGGTTCTTGAGAAGAAGATTTTTTAATGACCCTACCCTATTTTTACCTTTTCTTGATTATCTCCCCTTGGAAGTTGGACTGGCCCTTTATTTTAACAATTTAGAATTCCCTTTACCAAAGGATGCTTTGTGCCAACTTTGGTTGAAATTGGCCCAGAGGTTTTTGAGAAGTTAAAAATGTTAAAAGTTTACAGACGGACGGACAGACGGACGGACGCCGGAATACGGGTGATCGGAAAAGCTCACTTGAGCTTTTAGCTCAGGTGAGCTAAAAAATGTCATTAAGTTTTTAAATTTTGACTATTTTAATTATTTTATTGTAAACTTATTACAGAGATTTAATCATGTTAATCATAACTAGCATATATATGAAACAGCTAAAATTTAAGTGCAATAAGTTCAAATTCACAGCAACAATAAGCCCTTTTCTCTCTGATTTTGTAATTCATCATATATATTTAAAAGATACATGATGTAGAAATATACTTTGCAATTTTTTTAATCAGGAGCAATGATATTAAGTTACAACTTTCATACTCATCTTAAATCAAAATTACACCTACAGTACATAACATTCCTACTCATTCCAAAGACTTAAATCAAAATTACACCTACAGTACATAACAAAAATTCCTACTCATTCCAAAGACTTAAATCAAAATTACACCTACAGTACATAACAAAAATTTCTACTCATTCCAAAGACTTAAATCAAAATTACACCTACAGTACATAACAAAAATTTCTACTCATTCCAAAGACTTAAATCAAAATTACACCTACAGTACATAACAAAAATTTCTACTCATTCCAAAGACATCTTCTCATCCATCTGATTTGGATCTTTCTTATACACGAACACTAACATCACTATGCATCATTTGGACATTACCTTCTGTTGTTTGTAGACTGATGGGGTCACTATATTCACTGTCCCCTGAGCTGTTTGCGGCCTTGACCCGGGCATAGTAAGTACTGTTAAAATGAAGGCCATCCACAGTACAAATTGTTTCACTTCCAACATAGACAACCTGCCAAAAAATGGTATGTATAGATTATAACAATAATAAAAAAAATGTATTAAATGGCACAAAACACTTCAGAGTAACACCAAATTACAGCTATTCCAAGAGTCATTAAAAAGCTATTAAATCAATTTGCCAGTGGATCTTGTTCATGTGAGATTTTTACGACTGCTTATTTTTTGCAATGGTTTCCATTCCAACATCAGACATAATTAAAACTAATTAGCCCAATTTTATTTATTACAATTTTATTTATTATGGTCTTTTCGTCCCACTTTTCCAGTTTTATGGTAATCTCTGTGAGCTAGAAGGCAAAAATAGAACACTAATTTTCTAACCAGAGACAGGTTATTACAACAACTGAATGAATCAATAAGACATTGGTGTGTTTATTTGTCTTGAAACCGTTGAATCCTACTAGAATTGTGTACCAGCATTTCTTAATAAAAAATGGTTTTGTTTTCAACATAATTCTCTTTAGTCAGCATTTCCATTCATTGGTGACACAAAAGCTTTAAGGACATTAATGGTCAAATACAACCCCATTTCTCATGGGGGGAAATTGACACAGGTTTTTTAACTTTTTGGCCAAACTATCCATCTTTTACCCTTGACCTTTGACCATGTGACTCTAAAATCAATAGGGGTCATCTACTCTTTAAGATGTACCAGTGTACCAAGTTTGATGTCTGTCAAATAAAGGGTTCTTAAGATTATGAGTGGACAAGACTTGGTTTACAAACAGACAGGTGCAAAACAATATACTCCTGTCTTTTTCAAAGGGGGGCATAAAAATAATCAATCTTTTTGTCATTTTTGATCAAAACAACTCAATTTTTCTCTGTTGATGGGCACTATTGTCCATCTTCTACATCGCTTTAGTGTTTCAAATAAACAGTTTCTGTATAAAAAATATGACACAACTTTAACTGCCTTGACAACAGAGAGGCTATATCTTGTTTCCCTGACCAAATAAAGTATGATCTTTAGCAAGTAATGTCATCAGACCATATGGCTTCCCATTCATATGCAGTTTCCTTACTTAATATCAGTAAAATCTCCGCTTTGTGCCAAGAAATTAATAACCTATTTGTATTATACCAGTATGTTTTATGGTAATCCTTCATTGATGTTCATAAATTCACAGCTTTCCCAGGCATACATTTTTTTGACATGTACAGATTAAGCCTTCCACAATTCTTAACGTTAATTGTATCTTCAAATACATATGGAAATCATTCATAAATCTTTAGCTTATTTGTATATTTTTAATAAACTAACTCCATTGTAGCAATACACTTTTTAATGAAAAATGTTTGCAATTTTTACTAGTAATTTTATTGAATGAAACCTAAGACATACTTTGTAATCTGACATGCTCTGAGAAATTTATTCTTTGTTGAATCAGACAGGTGTGGAACAGTGATACACCAAATATCATAGGAACTTTGAATAAACATGTACTTGTAATTTCTAATCAACATTTATCAATTTATTTTTTATAAAATAAACTGACAGGTCAAGAATAGCCACTATTGACACTCAGATTTTGAAATGTTTAGTTCATAGATGGAAATTAAGGTCACTGAAATCTTCAGTCACGTATATACTTTCTAGCAGAAAAAAGAAATGCAAGTTCATTTTCAATAGTTATTGATTTACAAGATTCATTGATGATTAGTTCATTGTTTGGGTTTCTCAATTATTTCATCATTACTGAAAACATTTTGATGATTTTTATTGTTTGATCACAGATGGTGTTTGTGTGAATAGTGTTAAAACGAGGGTACCCTACGCCATTTCCTGATCCAAATCAGTAGAACGTGTGCCCACCCCTGGCTTCAGTCCCTGCTTACTCTCCTTACCATTGACCCCCATCAAGGTGTTTGTCCTTTGAGGGATATTATATAGGGAGAAATCTAGACTGTATGGTGGCCAATCAAGAACTGGAACGTTGTTTTGGACCAATAAGTCATGACAAACCCTAACAACATGGGGCCTGACATTGTCCTGCTGCAACATAAGGGTACATTGATGAATAAGAGGAAGGACATGTGGTCTGAAGACCTGATCCTGATATGCTACTGCTGTAAGACTGCCATGGATAGTTTTCATGCCTTGAGATATCCCTACCCATACCATAACAGACCCTTCCCCGAATCAGTCGCTTTCTGTTATGCAAACGTCAGATTATATCGCTCATCACAACATCGATAGACATGTCATCCATCTGACCTGTAAAGTGTGAAGCCAGACTCATCAGTGAACAACACACATCTCCTATGGGCCAAACGAAACCAATTAGGTGCATGTGCAAGCAGACACTGCATTCGACATTGGCGTTGCCTCTGCATAAGTAGCAGACCAACATAGGGATGTTGTGGCCTTAAATGAAACTCCTGCAACCGATTCCTAACCGTTCTTGGAAATATTTGCCGACAATGAGTGCTGACAACTTGGCGTGCCGTCTCCGTCACCATCTGAAATCGGTTACGGAGGTGCGAGAGACATATGCCTCTATCTTGACGGTCACCCAGTCTCCCTGTGGCTCTGAGACACCCAACTAAATGGGATATTGTTGTCTGTTGTCTCAAGCACACCATATTGCTGGTCTACATGACGTTGCAAATAACCTGCATTATTAGAGCAATGGCCCTACTCTTATTGACTTTATTCAATCACGGCATTTCGCTCTACAATTGCTTAAAAAAGAAATGTTGGGTAGCTAATCTGTACTGTTCCAATGTTCCATTTGTAATGATTTACCAGCACATATGGTGCGGAGTACCCAGGAATCATGCTTTCTAGAAAAATCTGCTGAAAGCATGCAGTGTCGAGTGGGATCACGGTCGGCTGAATTTTAACTAAAGAACACTTTCACAGTGTATGGATGTAGCTCAGTGTCAAATTTAATCAAATTTCGTCCACATGTCTAAAAGTTATATTACAAAAACATTGCATTTCTTTTTTCTGCTAATATAGATTTATGTCAGAAAGTAGCTAAATATAGATTGGTTATGACATTGTGAGACTCAAAGAATGAGGATACAAGAAGCAGTTATGGTCTGAAGAATACTTAAATGGAGAAGCTGACCCTGGATAGAGATTTGAAGAATGGGATCATTTTTTTTATTGCATTCATTTTATACATGATGCCTTTAGTTAAGTAGGTAACAGTGGGGATTACTCGACATCTGAGATAATGGTCCACATTAAGAATTGTAGATTTGTTAGAAAGGGAGAGAAGACGATCCAAGGTTTGTCATTCTTAACAAGAGGCCCACA